>NW_022589744.1:6665146-6881855 GCF_004348235.1 Phoca vitulina
TTTTTTTCTTTCTTAACATATATTGCATTATTTGTTTCAGAGGTACAAATCTGAGATTCAACAGTCTTGCACAATTCACAGCGCTTACCAGATCACATACCCTCCCCAGTGTCCATCACCCAGTCACCCCATCCCTCCCACCCCACCCCCCACTCCAGCAACCCTCAGTTTGTTTCCTGAGATTAAGAATTCCTCATATCAGTGAGGTCATATGATACATGTCTTTCTCTGTTTGACTTATTTCGCTCAGCATAATACCCTCCAGTTCCATCCACGTCGTTGCAAATGGCAAGATCTTATTCCTTTTGATGGCTGCATAATATTCCATTGTATATATATACCACATCTTCTTTATCCATTCATCTGTTGATGGACATCTTGGCTCTTTCCACAGTTTGGCTATTGTGGACATTGCTGCTATAAACATCGGGGTGCACGTAGCCTTTCGGGTCCCTACTTTTGTATCTTTGGGGTAAATACCCAATAGTGCAATTGCTGGATCATATGGTAGCTCTATTTTCAACTTTTTGAGGAACCTCCATACTGTTTTCCAGAGTGGCTGCACCAGCTTGCATTCCCACCAACAGTGTAGGAGGGTTCCCCTTTCTCCGCATCCCCGCCAACATCTGTCATTTCCTGACTTGTTAATTTTAGCCATTCTGACTGGTGTGAGGTGGTATCTCATTGAGGTTTTGATTTGGATTTCCCTGATGCCGAGCGATATTGAACACTTTTTCATGTGTCTGTTGGCTGTTTGGATGTCTTCTTTGGAAAAATGTCTGTTCATGTCTTCTGCCCATTTCTTGATTGGATTCTTTGTTCTTTTGGTGTTGAGTTTGATGAGTTCTTTATAGATTTTGGATACTAGCCCTTTATCTGATATGTCATTTGCAAATATCTTCTCCCATTCTGTCAGTTGTCTGTTTTTGCATCTTTTTTGACCAAAGTGAATGGAAGTGACTTAGAAAGATGGGAGTGGGTAGGGTGGAGTGGTTGTAGGTCTTTTAGGTCTATGCTGGTCTATGTCCTCACAGTCCCTCACTATGAGCCTGGAGTACTGAGGGTGTGGAGATGGGCAAGGGAAGAAAACCCAATGAGGAAAGATGGGGGTTGGGACAGAGCTAGCATTGGTTGAGCACTGTCAGTTGATATTATCTCGTATATTGCTGACAAGAAACCTATGTTAATTTCCTATTTATAGACGAGTAATCTGAGGGGAGAGAGGTTGAACGGGTCCAGGGCAAGAAAACCAGGATGCGGCAGAGTTGACATTCAGATCACCCAGTGTGGGACTCCAACATACATTCTTTTCCATTATGCCCTGATGCTCCGGGACAAGATGAAGTGTCCATCATTTCTGCCTCTTGTGATGAGGAGAATGTTGTAGGTAGGCATCCTCCTCGATGAGATATGAACTGTCAGCCAGTGCGTTATGACTACATGCTATGTAACTGCCAAGAAATTTGTATGTATTGATTACAACCTGGCTACAGAGCGTAATATTTGATTGCCAAAGATTAATTAAAATATCTGTCTTCAACACATAATGCCTAGCAAAGAAAATGCTGATTAAAGTATGTAGTTACATGAAATCTTTCCAGATATGTTATTTTCTATTAAAAGAGACCATTTAAAATTTTATTTGTTGTTCCAGAATTTTGTTTCACAAACATTTCTGAACCTTGCAGGGGCTCAGTATGTGTTATGAAGACTTTACTGAAAGTGATGAATTACTTAAGAATAGTAAAATAGAGGATCTTCAGTCTTGCTCTGGACTGTAACTGACATAGTTGCCTCCCCAGCCTCACCCTCTTCATGGATGCTATAGACCCTGACACTGTGACATCTTTTTTACTGTCACCCTTGGCCTGCAGAGGGAACCACCTCTGGACTTCTTAGTGAGGCTTGTGTCCTCTCACCAGCCTTGGGGTGATGTCTTGGGGAAAGATGTCTTTGTTCTCTGGGCTTCCCATGGAACATGCTCTTCTGGTGGGTCTTTTGGACTCACCTAACTTATCTATTCCAGTGTGTCCACACTGCTCCTCAGCTTCTTTATTTATCCCTTCACCATCTGCCAGGGCAACCAGGCATTTCTACATTGCTAAGAATGGACCATTTTTCCCCCCTAAGCTTCCAAGAGCCATGACAACAAGTTGGTCCAATTTCCTGGATTCTTTGCTAGAATGTTCCCCGCCATTAGATTAAAAAAAAAAAAAGAACCCTAACTCAATGAAATCTTGCTTATTTCCAGCCTTACATTCCAGCCCCTTGATCAAGCACCCTCAAAATCACATCACAGGATAACCTCCCCCCCCGCCCCACTCCTGCCAGTTCTTAGGTCTGTAGTGCTTCAGGTTTATAGTCTCTTTCTGCCTTTATCAGACCCAGCATGTCCCCCACCAGGTAGGTTAAGATTCCATCTTAGTTATCAGCCTGGAAACCAGAAGAGGAGGTGTGGCAGTTCTTGGGCAGGGGCACTATTATTAGTTTCCTATGATGGCTGTCACAAATTTGCTGCCAAATTAGTGACATAAAACAATCCAAATTTATTACCTCAAAGTTCTGAAAGTCAGAAGTCCTAAAATCAAGATGATTTGAAAAGTTCCTAGGAACTGTGAGACTAAGGTATTAAAATGGTTGTTAATAGAGCAGCTGCTTGTATTAAGGGGTAATGGTCAGAGAAGGGTGGAAAGAAAAACTCTGACCAGAAGTTGGAGGGTGAGGGGCACCTGGGTGGCTCAGCTGGTTAAACCTCTGCCTCTTGGTCTCGGCTCAGGTCATGATTTCAGGGTCATGAGATTGAGTCCCGTGTGGGGCTCCATGCTCAGCACGGAGTCTGCTTAAGATTCTCTCCCTCTCCCTCTGCCCCTCCCTCCCGCCCCCCACCACTTCGCGCTTATGTGTGCAGGCACTCTCTCTCTTTTTCTCTCAAAAAAAGAAAAAAAAAAGGAGAAATTGGAGGGTAAGGGATGGAGGGTGTCTTAGAATTTTGTAGACTGTAGCAAAGAGGAAAGAAGGAGGCAATTGTAAGTAAGTGGCATGAATTACTGAAGATGAGATGTCAGGATAATGAAGTACCCCTTGCTGTGTTCCCAGAGTATGAACATTTATCATGGACTGACCAACAATTACAGTAAGTGTGTGATAAATACTATCTCCCCTGGCAGATTGTGAGTACCTTGAAGACTCATTTATCTTTGTATCACTGGGATGTGGTTAAAAAAACAGGACCATATAAATATTCAATAAGAAACTATTGACTAAATGAGTAAGGAAAGGATTTTGGGAAATGAAAACCAGTATCACTTGGGTACATGCTGACTGAGAAACACTGTCAGCACCTTCCCCTACATCATTTCACTAATTTTCCAACAATTCTACAAACTAAGTATTATTCCCATTTAAGAAAGGAAGAGATTGGGGCTTTGAGGGCTTACCTGAACTTGCCTGATTTCCCATCACCCAGTAAATGACAGGTACAGAGCAGGATGCTGGAGTGGGGTGGGGCATGTAAGTAGGAATTTCCTTTGATGTGGTTTTTGAAAAGCCTGGTTTGGGTTAACACTAGGAAGTTGAAGGAGTTGGTGAATAAAAAGATACAATTTAGCAGTGAGACAGTGGATTTCCAGATGATGCAGTGAGACTCTGGAGTCATGAGTAGGGCTGGAATGATCTAGTCCTTGAATACTATGTCAGTTGAATACTGGACCAATTGAAGATGGGGCCAGTATCTTTCCCTATCATTGGAAAGGTACAGCTACAAGAATGGATTTGAAAAACTAGGATTGGGGCACCTGGGTGGCTCAGTCGGTTAAGTGTCTGCCTTTTGCTCGGGTCATGATCCCAGGGTCCTGGGATCGAGCCCCACATCAGGCTCCCTGCTCAGTGGGGAGCCTGCTTCTCCCTCTCCCTCTGCTCATGCTCTCTCTTAAATAAATTAATAAAATATTAAAAAAAAAAGAAAACCCAGGATTTAGGAACTCTTTCTTTGCCATTACTTTCAGTTTGTTGAGAAACTATAGCACAGTAGAAAACTGTAGGAAACCAAGCTATCCTGTGTTTTAGTTATCTACTGCTGTGTAACAAATCATCCCAAAGCTTAGTGGCTTAAAACCAGAAAGTATATGATCTCACTGCTCATGTGGAATCTGAGAATGACTTAGCTGGGTCCTGGAGCTCATGGATTTTCACAAGGTTTCAATCAAGGTATCAGCCCAAGCTGCAGTCATCTTAAGGCTTAACTGGGACAGGATCTGCTTCCAGCTCAGTCACCAGATTTGGCAGAATTCAGTTCTTGGCAGGCTGTAGGGCTAAGGGCCTCAGTTCCTTACCACCTGGCCTTTCCAAAAGGCTCATAACATGGCAGCTGGATTTATCAAAATGAGCAAGTGAGAGAGAGCAAGAGAATGCCAGCAAAATGGCAGTCACAGTCTTTTATAACTTAATTTCAGAAGTAATGTCCCATCACTTTTGTCAGTTAGAATGAAATCACTAAGACCAGCCCACCCACCATGGGGGCGTGGGGAGATTATACAAGAGGACACCAGGAGGCAGGAATTGCTGGTGGCTATTTTAGAAGCAGCCTACTACAGAAGTAATATGCTAGAGATATGATGCTCTCTTCCAAAGAAAGAATTAGAAGTGCTGGTCTAGGGCTTAACAAGAGATAAATGAGGAATAGGTTATGAATCACGGGGATCTATAAAGAAATTGAATTATTTATTCAGACTCACGTCTACCTTTCTGACCCACCTCCTGCAATGGGCTTCCTGGACAGAAGTTACCTGCACTCCTACCTGATCCTTTCAGCTGAAGGGTTGGTTATGGTAGAACTTTTCTTTTCTTCTTTCTTTCTTTTTTTTAAAAGATTTTATTTATTTATTTGCGATAGAGAGAGAGCATGAGCAGGGGGAAGAGGGAGAGGGAGAAGTAGACTCCCTGCTGAGCTGGGAGCCTGATGTGGGGCTTGATCCCAGGACCCTGGGATCATGACCTGAGCCAAAGGCAGATGCTTAACTGACTGAGTCACCCAGGTGCCCCAAGGTACTTTTTAGTGTGTCATCCACATTTGGACATTTGATTACAGATTTGAAATCTTAGAGTATTTCTATGACAGCTCTTCTTTTCCTCAATCATATCAAGTGGCTCAGTAATTAAAGGCACTTCTCGTGTTTCTGTAGCCTTGGTTAAGTTTTGAAATATACATTCTGTGACTGGGCAATTTTTTTTTCATGGTCTTTAGTGGTCAAAGAATAACAATAACTGAGATAAGGTCCTACATCCACTGATGGTCTGTTGTAGGTATTCAGTAAAGAAGGATCTGGGCGTGCCTGGGTGGCACAGTTGGTTGAGTGTCCAGTTGGTTCAGGTTGTGAATTCAGTGTCGTGAGATTGAGCCCCGTGTCAGGCTCTGTGCTCAGCATGGAGTCTGCTTGAGATTCTCTCACCCTCTTCCTCTGCCCCCCAACTCGTGCTCTCTCTCTCTTATATAAATAATCTTTTTTTTTTTTTTTTAAAGAAGGATCCATTCTTATTAATGGAAAAATGCACTATTTTTTATCCTCTGAAACCCAGGGCCTTGTTATTGTGGATCTAAAGGGAATTTTAATGGTCTTCTACATCTTTGTGGGAGACAAATTCACTCAAGACTCTACTTTATCATAAAGGTGCTTTGATAATTTAACGATAAAAGAATAGTCTCTTGGGGCGGAAGAACTGAGGTCCAGAGATGACAAAGGACCTTCCTAGTGTTCAGAGGGGAAAAGATGGCAGAGGAGTAGGGGACCCTATTCCAACTGGTCCCCTGAATTGAGCTGGATATCTACCAGACCACTCTGAACACCCACGAAATCAGCCTGAGATGTAAGAAGATATATCTGGATCTCTACAAACAGAATATTGCAGGTGGTTGGTTTTGAGAATGACTAGGAGGAGGAATCCCCAAAGTAGGAAAGACTCAGAGACTGTGACTTCTGCCACAGATTTACAAATGGACACAGGTATAACCAAGATGTTGGAAATGGACTTCAGGGTAATATTTATGAAGACAATAGCTAGAATGGACAAATCGATTAATGGCAACATAGAGTCTCTAAGGGCAGAAATGAAAGCTGACCTGGCAGAACTTAAAAATGCTATCAATGAGATCCAATCTAATCTAGATACTCTAACAGGGTAAGCGAGGCAGAAGAATGAATTAGTGATCTAGAAGACCAATTGAAAGAGAAGAAGGAAAAAGAGGAGGCCTGGGAGAAACAGCTCAAAATCTATGGAAATAAGTGACACCATGAAATGTTCCAATGTCAGAATTATTGAGATCCCTGAGGGGGTGGAGAGAGAGAGGACTAGAAGATATATTTGAGCAAATCGTAGCCGAGAATTTCCCTAATCTGGGGAATGAAACAAACATTCATGTCTTTGAGGCAGAGAGGACCCCTCCCAAGATCAAGGAAAACAGACCAATGCCCTGGCATGTAATAGTAAAACTCGCAAATCTTAGAACCAAGGAAACCATCTTAAGGGCAGTTAGGGGAAGAGATTCCTTACATACAGAGGGAGGACATCAGAATAACATCAGACCTATCCAAAGAGACCTGGCAAGCCAGAAAGGGCTGGCAAGACATATTCAGGGTATTAAATGAGAAGAACATGCAGCCAAGAATACTTTATCTGGAAAGGCTGTCATTTAGAATGGATGGAGAGATGCAGAGCTTCCAAGACTGGCAGAGACTGAAAGAATATGTGACCACTAAGCCAGCCCTGCAAGAAATATTAAGGGGGGTTCTATAAAAGGAGAAAGACCCCAAGAGTGATATAGAACAGAAATTTACAGAGACAATCTATAGAAACAAGAACTTCATAGGCAACATGATGACAATAAATTCATATCTTTCAATAATCACTCTCAACGTGAACTGCCTAAATGCTCCCATAAAACGGCACAGGGTTGCAGATTGGATAAAAAGACAGGACCCATCCATATGCTGTCTACAAGAGACTCATTTTGAACCTAAAGATACATCCAGACCGAAAGTGAAGGGATGGAGATCTATCTTCCATGCCAACAGACCTCAAAAGAAAGCTGGGGTAGCAATTCTTATATCAGACAAATTAGATTTTAAGCTAAAGGCTATAGTTAGAGACACAGAAGGGCACTATATCTTTCTTTCTTTCTTTCTTTCTTTCTTTCTTTCTTTCTTTCTTTCTTTCTTTCAGAGAGTGAGAGAGGGCATACACAGAGAGGGAGAGGGAGAGAGAGAAGCAGACTCCCCACGGAGCAGGGAGCCCGATGCAGGGCTCGATCCCCGGACTCTGGGACCATGACCTGAGCTGAAGACAGGTGCTTAACCGACTGAGCCACCCAGACGCCCCGGCACTATATCATTCTTAAAGGGTCTATCCAACAAGAAGATCTAACAGTTGTAAATATCTATGCTCCCAACATGGGAGCAGCCAACTACATAAGCCAACTGTTAACCAAAATAAAGAGTCATATTGATAATAATACGTTAATTGTAGGAGACCTCAATACTCCACTCTCAGCAATAGACAGATCATCTAAGCAGAAAATCAACAAAGAAACAAGAGGTTTGAATGACACACTGGGCCAGATGGACCTCATAGATATATACAGAACATTCCACCCTAAAACAACAGAATACTCATTCTTCTCGAGCGCACATGGATCTTTCTCCAGAATAGACCACATACTGGGTCACAAATCAGGTCTCAACTGATACCAAAAGATTGAGATTATTCCCTGCATATTCTAAGATGATAATGCTTTAAAACTGGAACTCATTCACAAGAAAAAATTTGGCAGAAATTCAAACACTTGGAAGCTAAAGACCACTCTGCTCAAGAATGTTTGGGTCAACCAGGAAATCAAAGAAGAACTTAAACAATTCATGGAAACCAATGAGAATGAAAACACATCAGTCCAAAACCTATGGGATACTGCAAAGGCGGTCCTAAGGGGGAAATACATAGCCATCCAAGCCTCACTCAAAAAAATAGAAAAATCCCGAATTCACCAACTAACTTTACACCTTAAAGAACTAGAGAAAAAGCAACAAATGGTGCCTAAGCTGCACATTAGAAGAGAAATAATTAAGATTAGAGCAGATATCAATGAATTAGAAACCAGAAACACAGTAGGTCAGATCAACGAAACTAGAAGCTGGTTCTTTGAAAGAATTAATAAGATCGATAAACCACTGGCCAGACTTATCCAAAAGAAAAGAGAAAGGACCCAAATTAATAAAATTATGAATGAAAGGGGAGAGATCATGACTAACACCAAGGAAATAGAAACAATTATTAGAAATTATTATCAACAACTATATGCCAATAAATTAAGCAACCTGGAAGAAATGGAAACCTATAAACTACCAAGACTGAAACAGGAAGAAATTGACAACCTGAATAGGCCAATAACCAGTAACGAGATGGAAGCAGTATCAAAAACCTCCCAAAAAACAAGAGTCCAGGGCCTGATGGATTCCCTGGGGAATTCTACCAAACATTCAAAGAAGAAATAATACCTATTCTACTGAAGCTGTTTCAAAATACAGAAACAGAAGGAAAGCTTCCAGACTCATTCTATGAGGCCAGCATTACCTTAATTCCCAAACCAGGCAAAGACCCCATCAAAAAGGAGAATTTCAGACTGATATCCCTGATGAATATGGATTCCAAAATTCTCAACAAAATCCTAGCTAATAGGATTCAACAATACATTAAAAGGATCATCTACCACGACCAAGTGGGATTTATCCCCAGGATGTAAGTGTGGTTCAACATTCGCAAATCAATCAATGTGATAGAACACATTAATAAGGGGAGAGAGAAGAACCATATGGTCCTCTCAATTGATGCAGAAAAAGCATTTGACGAAATACAGCATCCTTTCCTGATTAAAACTCTTCAGAGTATAGGGATAGAGGGAACATTCCTCAATTTCAAAAAATCCATCTATGAAAAACCCACAGCGAATATCATCCTCAATGGGGAAAAGATGAGAGCCTTTCCCTTAAGATCAGGAACATGTCAAGGATGCCCACTCTCACCACTATTGTTCAACATAGTACTAGAAGTCCTAGCAATAGCAATCAGACAACAAAAAGAAATAGAAGTATTCAAATTGGTGGGGCGCCTGGGTGGCTCAGTCATTAAGCGTCTGCCTTCGGCTCAGGTCATGATCCCAGGGTCCTGGGATCGAGCCCCACATCGGGCTCCCTGCTCGGTGGGAAGCCTGCTTCTCCCTCTCTCACTCCCCCTGCTTGTGTTCCCTCTCTCGCTCTGTCTCTCTCTGTCAAATAAATAAATAAAATCTTTAAAAAAAAAAAAGTATTCAAATTGGCAAAGAAGAAGTCAAACTCTCTCTCTTTGCAGGTGACATGACACTTTATGTGGAAAATCCAAAAGACTCCACCCCCAAATTACTAGAACTCATACAGCAATTCAGTAATGTGGCAGGATAAAAAATCAATGCACAGAAATCAGTTGCTTTCTTATACACTAACAATGCAACTGTAGAAAGAGAAATTAGAGAAACGATTCCATTTACAATAGCCCCCCAAATCATTAGATCCTCAGAATAAACCTAACCAAAGATATAAAGGATCTATACTCTAGGAACTACAGAACACTCATGAAAGAAATTGAAGAAGACACAAGAAGATGGAAAAATATTCCATGTTCATGGATCAGAAGAATAAACATTGTTAAAATGTCTATGCTGCCCAGAACAATCTATAACTTCAATGCCATCCCGATCAAAATTCCAATGACATTTTTCAAAGTGCTGGAACAAACAATCCTAAAATTTGTATGGAATCAGAAGGAACCCCGAATCGCCAAGGAAATGTTGAAAAAGAAAAACAAAGCTTGGGGCATCACATTGCCCAATTTCAAGCTATATTACAAAGCAATGATCACCAAGACAGCATAGTACTGGCACAAAAACAGACATATAGACCAATGGAACAGAATAGAGAGCCCAGATATGGACCCTGAACTCTATGGTCAAATAATCTTCGACAAAGCAGGAAAAAATATGCAATGGAAAATAGTCTCTTCAATAAATGGTGCTGGGAAAATTGGGCAGCTATATACAGAAGAATGAAACTTGACCATTCTCTAACACCATACACAAAGATAAACTCAAAATGGATGAAAGACCTTAATGTCAGACAGGAATCCATCAAAATCCTAGAGGAGAACACAGGCAGTAACCTCTTCGACATTAGCCATGGCAACTTCTTTCAAGATACATCTCCAAAGGCAAGTGAAACAAAAGCAAAAATGAACTTTGGGACTTCATCAAGATAAAAAGCTTCTGCACAGCAAAGGTAACAGTCAACAAAACAAAGAGTCAACCCACAGAATGGGAGAAGATATTTGCAAATGACACTACAAAGGGCTGATATCCAAGATCTATAAAGAACTTCTCAAACTCAACACCCAGAAAACAAATAATCAAGTCAAAACATGGGCAGAAGACATGAACAGACACTTCTCCAAAGAAGACATACAAATGGCTCACAGACACATGAAAAAATGTTCATCATCATTAGCCATCAGGGAAATTAAAATCAAAATCACATTGAGATAACACCTTACACCAGTTAGAATGGCAAAAATGGACAGGGAAAGAAACAGCAAATGTTGGAGAGGTTGTGGAGAAAGGGGAACCCTCTTACACTGTTGGTGGGAATGCAAGCTGGTACAGCCACTCTGGAAAACAGTATGGAGTTTCCTCAAGATGTTAAAAATAGAGGTACCCTATGACCCAGGAATTGCACTCCTGGGTATTTACCCCAGAGATACAGATGTAGTGAAAAGAAGGGCCATATGCACCCCAATGTTCATAACAGCAATGTCCTCAATAGCCAAACTGTGAAAAGAGCCGAGATGCCCTTCAACAGATGAATGGATAAAGAAGATGTGGTCCATATATACAATGGAATATTCCTCAGCCATCAGAAAGGATGAATACCCAACTTTTACATCAACATGGATGGGACTGGAGGAGGTTATGCTAAGTGAAATAAGTCAAGCAGAGAGAGTCAATTATCATATGGTTTCACTTATTTGTGGAACATAAGGAATAGCATGGAGGACATTAGGAGAAGGAAGGGAAAAATGAAGGAGGGGAAATCGGAGGAGACAAACCATGAGAGACTATGGACTCCGAGAAACAAACTGAGGGTTTTAGAGGGGTAGGGGTCATTGGGGGGATGGGTTAGCCCAGTGATGGGTATTAAGGAGGGCATGGGTATTGCATGGAGCACTGGGTGTTATATGCAAACAATGAATCATGGAACACTATATCAAAAACGAATGATGTACTGCATGGTGACTAACATAACATAATAAATAAAATAAAATTAGAAAAGAATAGTTTCTTGAATAAATGGGACTCAGACAACTGAATATCCACATGCAAACGAATGAAGTTGGATCCCTATCTCATAGTACAAAAATTAACACAAAGTGCATCAAAACCTAAATATAAGAGCTAAAACTATACTAACTCTTAGAAGAAAACAAAGGAGTAAATCTTTATGACCTTGGATTAGATCATGGTTTCTTAGATATGACACCCGAAGCGCAAGTAACAAGATAAATTTGACTTCATCAAAATTAAAAGCTTTTGTGCTGCAAAGGACACCGTCAGTGAAAAGACAGTCTGCAGATGGGGAGAAAATATTTGCAACTCATATATCTGATAAGGGACTTGCATAAAAATACATAAAAAACTCTTAAAACAACTCAATTAAAAAAAAATAGACAAATAACCCAATTTAAATGCAGGCAAAGGATTTAAATAGATAATAAAGAAGGTATAGGGAAAGTCAATAAACGCATGAAAAGATCCTCAATATCATTAGTCCTTAGTGAAATGCAAATCAGAACCACAATGAGATACCATTCACACTTACTAGTCTTGCTACCATGAAAAAGGGAGACAATAAAATGTGGATGGAACTGGAGGGTGTTATGCTGAGTGAAATAAGTCAATCAGAGAAAGACATGTATCATATTCTTAATCTCAGGAAACAAACTGAGGGTTGCTGGAGTGGTGGGGGGTGGGAGGGATGGGGTGGCTGGGTGGTAGACATTGGGGAGGGTATGTGCTATGGTGAGTGCTGTGAATTGTGCAAGACTGTTGAATCACAGATTTGTACTGCTGAAACAAATAATGCAATATATGTTAAGAAAAAAAAAAAGAAGAAGATAGCAGGAGGGGAAGAATGAAGGGGGGGACATTGGAGGGGGAGACGAACCATGAGAGACGATGGACTCTGAAAAACAAACTGAGGGTTCTAGAGGGGAGGGGGGTGGGAGGATGGGTTAGCCTGGTGATGGGTATTAAAGAGAGCACGTTCTGCATGGAGCACTGGGTGTTATGCACAAACAAGGAATCATGGAACACTACATCAAAAACTAATGATGTAATGTATGGTGATTAACATAATAAAAATTAAAAAAAAAGTGTTGGTTGAATATACAGAGAAATTGGGTTCTTACACCTCGATGGTGGGAATCTAAACTGGTACAGCTGTTTGGTAAACAGTTTGGCAGTTCCTTTAAAAATTAAAAGTAGAGGTACAGGTCTGTGATAGCAGGAAGGGAAGAATGAAGGGGGGGAGATCTGAGGGGGAGACCAACCATGAGAGACTATGGACTCTGAGAAACAAACTGAGGGTTCTAGAGGGGAGGGGGTTGGGGGGATGGGTTAGCCTGGTGATGGGTATGAAAGAGGACATGTTCTGCATGGAGCACTGGGTGTTATACGCAAACAATGAATCATGGAACACTATATCAAAAAAAAAAAATTAAAGGTAGAGTTAGCATAGGATTTGGCAATTCCACACCTAGGTATATACCTGGCAGAATTGAAAACATGTATCTACACAAAAACTTGTACCTGAATATTCATAGCAACATTATTCATAATAGCCCAAATATGAAAACAATCCAAATATCTATCAACTGATGAATGGATAAGCAAGCGTTTATAGTGTATATAAATGTGAGAATATTATTTGGCCATCAAAAATTGAAGCATTGATACATGCTAGGACATCAATGAACATTGAAAGCATGTGTAAGCGAAAGGATCCAGACACAAGACATTACATATTCTGTAATTACATTTATATGAATTGTCCAGAATAGGCCCACAGACATAGAAGGTGGATTAGTGGTGGCTGGGGGTAGAGGGGAGGGAGGAAAGGGGAGTGACTGTTAACGATTATGGGGTTTCTTTTTGGGGTGAGGAAAATGTTCTGCAATTCCTGGTGACGTGAATATACAAAAAACACTGAATTACACACATTAAAGGGGTGACCTTTTATGGTATGTGGATTATATTACAAAAAAGCGGTTATAAAAAAGAAACCTCCCCGTATTTCACTTCCTCTGAATCTTGGAATTTAATAAAACAAGCAATAGGGCGCCTGGGTGGCTCAGTCGTTAAGCGTCTGCCTTCGGCTCAGGTCATGATCCTGGGGTCCCGGGATCGAGTCCCACATCGGGCTCCCTGCTCGGCGGGAGGCCTGCTTCTCCCTCTCCCACTCCCCCTGCTTGTGTTCCTGCTCTCGCTGTCTCTCTCTGTCAAATAAATAAAATCTTTAAAAAAAAAAAAAAATAAAAAAAAAATAAAACAAGCAATAGTCTGGACTATGTTGTAGGTGCCCATGAGCCAACTTTGACCTATTATTTACTTATGTATTTAATTTTTATTTTTTTTTAACTTTGACCAATTTAAACTTTTAGCCATTGGCATTCCATTACATGTTTCTTAGTTAAATTATATTACCTCCTGTTGAAGGTATCTGATAATATCACAAACACCTATCCCAACAACCTAACTGCATATCATTCAAATAATTGTAGAATTCCATCCAGCATGGCTATAAAGGCCAGAAAAAAAAATCCATTCTTCATCATTTCAGTGTTTGGAGTTTCATTAACATTTTGTTCCTAAAGATGAGTAATCTAACAAATGTAATTAGATGAGATGCTAACACTTGTCACATAAAATCTCACAAGAAAATTTCAAGTTTTAACATCTCTTTCCCTGAATTCTCAATTCCGTTTTTAAAAGTAGAAATAATGGTTTCTTGAGCATAGGACCAGATATGTATAATACGTTTTAAAACAATATATTTCTGAGCATAAGCTATGTAATGATAGAAATTAAAAATGCCCACAGAGAGGATATTAGCACACATGACAGCTTATTTTTTGATTTGGCAATTTTCTGCTAAATTCAAAGCAGCTGGGGAGAGTAGTAAGTAACAAAATAAGACAGATTTATGGAGCCCACACATGGCAATATTTTTGTGTAAAATTAGTCAAAATCATTATACTTGTAGATGAAGAGATGGATTCCAACATTTTTTAAAGAGCAATCATGTTTGGTCTTAGTGAACTGGAAGAACTGAGCAATTTATTGGATTAGTTGATCACCAGCGTTGTAACTCACAATAAAATCTGAGGAAGTCCGCCAAGCATTGGCTCTCAGAAGATTAGGATAATAATCCATTGATTTTCAATAATTAGAATTCAGCCCATATTGCAGTCTATCTTTATAACCAAGGAACTGAGGAGAAATAAACCATTAGAATTTTCCATTGAAATTTCTTTGTTTTGCTCTTAGGTATGCCTAAAATTTTCTGATCACAAAGAATGGGCAGACATAAATGTGCCTCATTTTAAGAACATTCAGTGTACAATAGTTCAATTTTAAAATATAATCAGGGGAAATGGCTGATTCTGGGTCTGGGCAGGATAGGTACAAGATGAGCCAGAAACAAAGTAAGAAAGCACTGTATATATAGTGGCCTGTCCCAAGAACACAAGATTCAGCTTGAAGGGCTACAATTAGCCAAATCTAGGATTTGTCCTAAAATTAAGTACAATAATGAATCATAAACCACTGAAGAAATGGGAAATGAGTTCATACCAAAAATAAACAAATAAGAGAGAAGCGGGGGCTCTTGCCAATAGCTGAGTGACAAGGGCCAACTGGTAAATGCAGAGGAGGGTGAGGCACTGGGCTTGGAAACTCACATTTTACCTCCATTGTGTACTTTATTGGATCTAAATACAGGAAGAAATGTTGATGAGAAACAGAACACTTGCATGGACTTAAAGTGTCTCTCCATCAACTACTTATCTCTTTGTAGGGGAGGCCAAAAATCCAGTAATTATTCAGTGAAGAATCAGCTCACACTTTGTACCTTGACTGGTGCTCAAAGTCACCATCGCTCATGGTGAGTGGATGGACCTGGTGTAACTCCAGGTGTGATGTTCCCAGAAGGATGTCACATCACCTCTGCAGTATTCAGCTGAGAACACAGAACCTCAGGACAATCGTGAGGAAGGATCAGACAAATCCCAAAAGAGAAACTTCCTATTAAACCAAAGAGGAATACTGTATGTTTCCAAAATGTCAATATCATGCAAGATAGAGAAATGCCATAGAAGTGTTTCAGAGTAAAAGAAGTCAGAGGCATGACAAGTAAATGCAATGCCTGAACCTAGCCTGGACCCTGTACTGGAGGGGGCAGGGGAGGCGATGCTCTATATAACACTGTTAGGTCGACCTAAGTCCCCAAATTGGAATATAAATTGTAGATTAGATGAAAATATTTGCTGATCTTAAATTTGACAAAGTTGACAACATACCATGGTTATGTAATAGAATATTGTCATTCTTAGGAAGTACACATTGAATTATTTATGGGTCAAGGCCATGATATATTTAATTTACCATCAGATGGTCCAGAAAAAGAATGAGATATAGCTAGATAGCAAGATATATCAATAAATGGAACCAAAGACGGAGCAAATGGGGTAAAATGTTAAAAATAGATGAACCTGAGTAAAGGGTATATGGGTATTTTTCATATTATTTTTACTTTTTACAATTTATCTGTAGATTTTGAAGTTATTTCCAAATAAAAAGTTAAAAATATATCATTGATCTGGGAAATTTTTGTTTCCCTTGGCAAGGGATTGCTTGCTTGTGAAGAACTCAGTAAATGAATCCCTTGACTTGGGAAATCTAGTGTTTTTCAAATATGATGATTTTGCAAATTAAAATTTATATGCAAGTTTGGGGTTGTGTAGAGAAAGAAAGGCAAAAGGCTACTTTTATTTCTGTTAAGGGGCTATTTGGTTACAAGAAAAACAAACCCATGTTAACCAAAAGGAAATTTATTATAAGGAACCAAGAGAAATTCATGAAACCCAACTGTGGGAAGTACCACTGGCCTCACGGGAACCATTAAGATGTCAGACATTTCTCTTTCTCCCTCCCTCTCATTTTCTTTCTATCTCTCTCTCTCTCTCATCTAGTCACTCTGGCCAGGGCTACAGGGTTTCCAGGTAGGAAAGTGAAGCTGTTTCTTCAGCAGTGGTTAGAGAGGCACTTCCAAATAGGTACTAAATAGATTCCAAATAGGGTTGTGCAGGTACTGTAAATATTTATTTTTATGTTGAAATTAAAGAAAAATCACTGACCATTGCTCTTTAATTAACAACGTAATGAACTTATTCTATATTTAATAACTTAATTATTAATTTTAGTAATGATTTATCTTAAAGGCAATAGAAGCTTTAGAAATTTTAATTTGTGTAGTGGGGACATGTTTAGATGTGCCTTTTATCAAGGTCACATTGACACAACATGGCAAGTAGATTTCAGAGGAACAAGAGTGAATGTGGGATATAGATTGTATACTATTGTTATAGTCCAAGCAAAATATGGTCACTTGGATGATAGCAACAGAGGAGCTGGAGAGAAGGGAACGGATGAGGAACATTTTTCAGGGGTACGATTGACAAACTTTGGTGCCAAATTAAATGTGAATGATTAACACAGAGGACATTCTTGGTGACACCTCCCAGATTTCTAGTAGAAGTGAATGGTAGAGGTTTTTGAAGATTGAAAACATTGGAGGAGGAGTAATTTTGGGGAGGAAAGGTCATGAATTCAATACGGGTCTTTTTTAGTTTGAGAAACCAAAGAGACACCGGTGGAGCTCTCCTGTAGTTAGACATATGGATTTGGGGCTTGGGCACTGCAGGGAATGCTGATCTAGAGATATAATCTTGATAAAGGTGATAGTGTATTTGAAGCCATGGAAATTTATGCAGTAACCTCATAAGAAGAGAAAGAAGGCATTTGAGTCAGAGCCTGAAGGACTCCCATATTTGATAGAGGGGAAAGATCTCCAAGACACAGAGAAGAAATGGCTTGAGATGTAAGGGGGAGATGAGAAGAATGTAGTATTGTCGAATGTGCTGGAGGGTTTCAAAAAGGAGCAAGTAGTCAGCTGTGTAACGTCGCAAGAATAGTCAAGTTAAGGTAGGGCAGGTATCATTCTTACCCCTTTTTGGTAAATGGGCTATCTGTTAAGACTCAGAGAGCTTAAATGACTCACTCAAGATCACGATGCTGTTAGGTGATAAAGGTGGAGTCTTTCTTGCTCCAAACCCTGTGTTTTTAAGCGTTGAGTCAACAAATATTTACTTTGTACCTACTACACTCATGGATACTGGAGATAACATGGTGAACAGAAGCTACGCGTTCTAGAGCCCATACTCATGAAATTGCGATCTGGTGCACACTGAAAGGTGCAATTTGTAGGAAATGGGTAGAAGAGACTGGATGAGTTTGCTTTGACTATAGCTTCATGGTGTGAATCCACACCCATCTATATCATCTTACTGTTCTGTAGGTCAGAAGGTTGGGCAGGCCTGACCGGGTTCTGTACTCAGAGTCTCAGAAGACCAAATTCACAGCTGGCCTGGGCTCTTATCTGGAGACTAGGGGAGAATCCACATCCAGCCTCATTCAGGTTGTTGGCAGAATCCACCCTGTTGCTGCTCTAGCCCTGGGGTCTCCATTTCCTTGCCAGCTGTCAGCCTAGGGCCTTTCTCAGCTCCTAGAGAGCTCTTGCAGCTCTGTGCCATGGGCTTTCTCCTGGACCCTTCACAGCAAACCTCACAGCTTACCCCTTCAAGGTTGGTAGTAGGATTTCTCACAGAGAATCCTCCTTGAGCTTGGAATCTCTCTGACTTCTCTTCTGCTGTCCACAAGAGAAACCTTTCTGCTTTTCCACGGCTCCTGTGATCAGTCTAGGCCCACCTGCAGAATCTCCCTCTGGCCCGACACAATTGCAATATCCTAGCGTGTCCATGAGTTTTATCCACAACAGGGGAGGGGTTTAGACAAGAGTGAGGGTCCCTGAGGGTCAGTCTTATAATCTTGCCCACCACATAGGCATAAAGCCCTTGCTGATTCCTTCTGTTCAAGATCTCTGACTCTCCCTTTTAAGAACTTCATTGGCTGAGAGAGAGAGGGATGCATAGGGGTGAATAGTCCATTGACTTGACAGTAACAGCAACAACATTCCCAGAAAAAAAAAAAAAAATCCTGGTCACTTTCTCTGGGAACCAGCTTCCAAAGTGGAAAAATAGAAGACGGTTGTGCAGCAGAGGGGATGTGCTTCCCTTCCTCCTGATGCCACAGCTGGGAAGCTCAGCTGCCTTTCTGGGAAGAGAGACTCCTCTGGTCTGCATGGCAGGCCACCCAGGAGGGAGCACGTCCATGTGGGACTCTGAAGAGAGAGTGCAATGCCATGAGCACAGCATCAGATTCTACCACAGCTGCTTTGCTGCCTCTCCCAGAGAGATCAAGACAGACCGCCGTCCCAAGAGCAAGAGGCCAGGATGCTGGTGATTAAGGGGGAAATAATGCTCTGGGGCTGAGCAACACCAGAGATTTACTGCCCAACTTCACAGCATGTTTCAGCTCGCTGCCTTTCGAGTTGTAGCAAGACAGCCTTTCTTTGGAGAAAGCAGGGGAAGAGACGGGGGAGGGGGCAGTGCTGTTACGAGGACTGCCAGCCTCCGAGAAGCTAGGGCCTGGGCTCTTGGCTTTCAGAGCTGCAAAGCCTTCAGAAGGCCAGAGAAGCGTCAGTAAAAATGAATGGAAAGCCTCTGACAAGCATGCTCTGAGCTGCAAAATTACAAACAGACCTGGCATGCTTACTCGGGAGCCCAACAGAATCTGAGCATCACTTACTGTTATAAGTCATGGGACAGCAGGCGCTCGCTTCACTGGAATGGACTTTGGCACTGAAAAACAAAACCTTCATCTGCCTTTTTTTTTTGGCTAGTTCAGACCCCCAGGGAGGGACTTTGTTGCTGTGTCTGTGTCCTGCGCCTCTTTTGTAGTACAGAGACATCATGCAACACAATCAGTGGCTGTCTGGGCATGCTGAAGAATGGGGAGGGGCAGAAATCTTCACATGGTGGGCCTTTGGATAAAGGGGCTCAGATATAGACAGGCAGGCCTGAGTGGGTTCAAAGCTGTATTCTGCCCCCCTCTGATCTGGGTGACTTAGTTAGACATGCTGCTTTTGCTGTGTAATCTCCAGTTAGCTTCCCCAGGTCCCGGCTTGTTACCTATAAAATGGGAGGAAAATAACATCTATAAACTATGAAAAGAAATTGTCATAGAGTAAGTGCACACTAAGCAATAGGATGAGATCTGAAGTATAGGTAGTATCTCATCCTACGTTTGGAGAACCTCTGGACTGATGACTCAAAGCCCTTCCTTCCACCTTCTTTATGGCTGGCAGAGCCCGTCTCCTACTGTAGGTATTGACAAGACAAAGATTCTTGTTTGTTCTGCCTTCTCTTACAGCCCAAACATGGGCATGTGACTCAATCCTGGCCTGCACCTGCTATAGTCACCTTGATGCTTTTAAAAGGAGATATCACTGTCTTCAGAAAGGGGAAAAATGGGAAGAGGGAAAGCACAAAAGTCCATGATGTTGGAAAGCTGCTGAATTAATCCTGGAACTTCTTTCCTGTACTGGGGTTGTCTGAGTTATGCTGAGGAAACAAGTAGGCCCTAAATCTTAGTGGCTTATAGCAGTGAAGATTTATTTCTAGCTCATACTGACTGCACAGTGTGGATTAGGTAGAGGATTCACTCCATCTCTCCTTACCCTAGAAGCTGCCCATTTGGAACAACTGCAACCTAAACATTATAGATTATTGTGTTGGAGGAACAAAAATATCTCTAGAGGGTCTGTACTAATTCTCTAAGTCGTCTTCTTGTTTCCAGTTTGTTTCTTATCCTCATTATGGACTGACTTTTCCAAAATTGCACTTTTTACTTTTATTAGACAGTTTCTGCTATAGTAATGCTGTGTAACAAATAGCCCTAAACCTCAGGGGCTTATGATGACAAACATACGTTTTGTACTCACGTGTCTGTGGGTCAGTGGTGGTCTTGCTGGGCTCAGCTAGGATTGCCTATGCTTGACATCATACATGTGTTGATTTCAGGTCTATTCCAGGTAGCTCATTATTGATGATCAGCTGCTACCTGGTAGATGTTCTTCTCATGGTGATGGAAAGATATACAAGGAAACCAATGTCTGTGGGCACATTTCACATCTCTGGAGGTGTCACATTAGTTAATATTTCATTGGTCAAGTCAAGTCACATGGTCAAGGCCAAGGTAAAACTGACAGACATGAATAGCCTGCCTTCTCTACTGGGAGGCACTGCCCAGTTATGTGCGAAGGTCTGTGGACACATAATTTTATTTCAAGGAGGAAGTAAGAACTGGTAACAAAACTCCAATTGACTATACACATGGCAGTGAACTCATCACAAACTTCAATTGCTATACTTCTCCCACAAAATAAAGCCTATGATCCTAAATTAGGCATTTGAGACTCTGCATTGTTACCGTTTGTTCTTTTCTCCCATGTCTCCTTATTTAAATAAAATGGGTATATTTTGTTCCTGATCATCCATGACCTGTTTATGGTCATATCTCTGTGTTTTGTTGATTGCATTCATCCACTGAGATAAGTCATACCCTTCTTCCATATTCCAACCTAAAGCCCAACATACCCTTCCATGCATCCATTCTTTTGAATCTGCACCATAGCATCTATTTGAACTGTTTATTTAGGGATTAGCAACTGTAATCTTGGATGGATTGTCCTTTTTTTTTTTCATCCCATGTAGAAACCATTACTTTGAAGCATACAGAATAACTTGACCACTTGGAATTGAAATTCTTGGCTTTACTATAGGGCAATACCCACAGGCATGCAAGCCAGTAATCATTTTCATTTCCTTGAGATAGGAACTTTGGTAACAGGATCCCCTTTTTCATTAGTCATGGACATTTGGGGTCCTGGGTAATTGAAATGAAGAAGTCAAAGTGCAATCCTGCTCATATAATCTTTGGGGATTTAATTGATTGCATGATAGTTGGCTGAACACAAAACTCTCTCTAAAAATGAAATAGATAGACAAGATTAATGCAAGAAAGAGACAAGCCTTTCCCACTGTAATATTTTATACTGTAGCTACCTCCCATCACTCAGTAGAAAAAGGGTTTTTAGAAGATGTTAGGCCACTCTGCTACCTTGATTCTAAACTTGGAAATTTTTACTTGGGAGGGGCCTTTCCATATTCTGCTGTGAGTTCTCAGTGTCTAGTAACATTCATCTCCACATTTTAGCTTTGGGAAATTGCCTCTACATCTAGCTTCAATTAGTCAGCATTCAGGTACTTAAAATTACACAGACTAGACACAGCTACCATTGGCCTGAAAACAGTCTAACATAAAGGGAATTCAATCTATCCTGGAGTGGCTGTCTTTGATAAGGAAGAAAGTGCCCTTAGATGCTGTAGTATTGCTTAACTCTGAAGCAGTTTGTATTAGACAGGGTTCTCCAGTGGAACAGAACTAATAGGATCAATCAATAGATAGGTATAAAGAGACTTTTATCTTAAGAAATTAGCTCATACAATCGTGGGGGTTGCCAAGTTCAAAATCTGTAGGTTACTAAGCTGGACCCAGGGAAGAGTTGATACTGTAGTCTTGAGTCCAAAGGCAGTCTGGAGGCAGAATTCCTTCCCCTCCTAGAACCTCTTTTCCTTAAGGCCTCTCACTGATTGGATGAGGCCCATCCACATTTTGGAAGGTAAACGGCTTTTCTCAGAGTCTTCTGATTTCAATGTTCACCCCATCTAAAAAGCACCTTCCCAGCAATATCTAGGCTTGTGTTTGACCAAGCAACTGGGTTCCCTAGCTTAGCCAAGTTGACATAGGACATTGACTATCATACAGCTCTAATCCAAGATTTCTTTTTTTTTTTTTTTAAGATTTTATTTATTTATTTGACAGAGAGAGACACAGCGAGAGAGGGAACACAAGCAGGGGGAGTGGGAGAAGGAGAAGCAGGCTTCCGGCAGAGCAGGGAGCCTGATGTGGGACTCGATCCCAGGACCCTGGGATCATGACCTGAGCCGAAGGCAGACGCTTAATGACTGAGCCACCCAGGCACCCTCTAATCCAAGATTTCTGATATGTAGGTGGGAAGTTCAGAATTAGGCCCCCAGTGCTGGCTGAAGCCATTGCCCAGCAAAGAGGATATAAGTTGAGCTAGGATCACCATGCACTAGTGTGTAATAGATCTCTGGACCTCAACTCCAAATGCCTTCTCATAAAAATCTTTCTTAGCCCTAAAAGATTCAGGATGGCTATTTGCCTTATCATTCTTTACTTTTGCCAAACCGATAGTATTTTAAGAATACTGTTAACTGGTTCTCTTAGCTACTTCCTTTCTCTTTCCTTCTTCATCCATTCTGTTTATCTTCTTAAGTCATTCCTGCTGATCATGTGTTCCTAATTTAATTTGAAATTTCCTACATGGGGTCTATACTGTTTACCTTTTATACAGCCCATGACATGAAGAGGATGCTTGTTAATGAGTATCACCACATCCATTAAAGATATGGCTTGGTTTGTACCATTAGTGTTTTGCAAACTGACCGTTTGTTTAAGGGGATTTGAGGAGGGGACATCTGTACTGGGTAAGATTTGACAACAGGGAATTTCTAAGGTTAGGTCAAGTTAGATTGTAAAATTAAGATAATTAAAGATAAAATTATAATAATTTAGATAAAACCTTGGATAAAATTTAGGCTTATTTATTAAATTATAATTTAAACAAGGGAATATTTTAATTCAAATAGATGATAAACATCAGCTTTACTCTAGTAACATATGTATTGAAATAGGATTGGAACTCCAAAAAGTAATATCATCACTGGACAAGGATAATATGGACAAAAGTGTTTCATATATTTTAAAATTCTCTCTTTTTAAAGCTTTTCATATATTTGTGCATTCTCCTTTCTCTGTGATCTTTAATACCCAATCACTTTGCATTAATCTAGTAAAAAAATATCCAAGTGTGAATGAGATTTTATATTTAAACGTTTTCCTTAAATCAACTTAATGGACTCTGGCCCTTGCCGAAGGAGAATTATATCTCAATAACTATTGAGATGCCCCTCTCGGTCTTTCTTGTTATCTTCTTCCTTCTGCCTCCATTACCCACATTCACGGATGTTGCACAAAGATCTAAGGTCACAGCTTCCAGTGGACATGGGGAAGCAAAGGGGACAGTTTCTTCCATCATCAGTCAATACTGGTTAGCCCCAAGATACCTCAGCCTTTTTGGTCCCTTCCGAGCTTGTCCTCTGCTACTACTGTGCCACTTTGGGAGCACTGGCATCTTTGCCAAGGCTGGGAGATGCTGCCTAAGGTCTAACATTCCTAAAACATTTGCACTTGGCCCCACTGGGGTCCTGTCATCTGACCAGCAGTGGCCAAGCCCGTCCACTCACTAGACTGAGAAAAGTGGGCCTTTGCTTGGTTTGGGTGAATTTCTCTTCTCTCTGCTTAATTATGCAGCCCCCCTGTCTCTGTTTCCATCAGATGAAGAACCTCTAGCATAATCTCATCAAGGATTTTCCAGAAAAAGAAGAACCAGGCAGGAAGTATCTGCTGGTAAGTGGGACCCAAATGAGCCAAGCTGCCCTGCTGGAATGAAGAAGGAGAAAATTCGGGGAGAACTAATTTGAAGTCAGTACATCATAAGGCACAGGAGACATGTTCTGGTGCATTCTAGTTATTTCTGCTTTATTTGCCCTTACATGGAAAACTCCTTCTGGCCTGTGTGTTTGACTCCTAACCCTGTATTTTAGCTCATTGGAGCTGTTATCACAAATACCACGGACTGAGTAGCTTACAAACAACAGAAACTGGTTTCTCCCAATTCTGGAGGCTGGAAGTCTGAGATGCCAGCGTGGTTGGGTCTGGTGAGAGCCCTCTCCCCAGTCACAAACTTCATGCTCTGTCCTCACTGGGTGGAAGGGCTGAGAGAGCTTGCTGGACTCTCTTTTATTATCAGGGCACTAATCCTAGTCACAGGGGCTCCACCTCATGACTAATCACCTCCCAAACACCCCACCTCCTGTCATACCATCACTGTGGGCCTTTAGGATTCCAACATGTGAATTTTATAGATTTCCTTTCAGGTATTTTACATATAAATATGAAAATATGCATTTGCCTATGTACATCATGTGTTACACAAATGAGATGACAGTATACATATTCCTATAATTTGTTGATTTTTTTTCCCCACTGAGAATCTTTTATTTTTGAAAGATTATTTTAGAGAAAGAGAGAGAAAGCATGCATGTGTGAGTGGGGGGAGGGGCAGAGGGAGAGAATTTTTAAGCAGACTCCCTGCTGAGCGTGGGGCCCAATGTGGGGCCAGATGCGGGGCTTGATCCCACAACCCATGAGATCATGACCTGAGCCAAAACCAAGCATTAGACGCTTAACCCACTGAGCCACCCAGACATCCCACCCACTCAGAATCTTTTTCAAATCAGCATTTATGGTGCATGATAAATGTGACTTACACCTACTTTTCTCTTTATATATGAAACGTCTGAAATGATATACATAGGAAATACAATTTGTGATTATCTCTGGGGATTGAAAATGAGAGTCTGAGAGATGGAGGGGAAAATTATTTTTCACTGGACACCTCTATTTGCTGTTTGAATTCTTAGCATAAATATGCATCGTCTTTATAGCAAAAACAATGTATTTATAAGAAGGCATGCAGATCAAGCCAGATGGCTTTCTCATCTTTGTCACTAGCTGCATCTTTTCAAATCAGCATTTATAGATCCACTCTGTTTCCTAAATAATGTCTTTCAAATATAGATTTGCTGATATTTGCTATCTGCCCCTCCTGAGGGGAATGCTCAGGCTCGAGTCAGAGGGATTGGTAAGTGGAAGACTATCCCGCTGGGAAGAAAGAGTGGAGGACACACTTTGCCACTGGAACATCCTTTGTGGAAAAAACCTACGCTCACTGTAAAATATATTCAATTGAAGAAAAAATGGACAAATGTATTTACCAATTTTATAAAGGGCTAAGAGAGAGGGAGGAGGCCAGATAGAAAGTTGAACAGTAGGTAAATTATTGCCTTATGAAACTTTTGGAAATAGATTCCTAGTAAAAATAGTTTAGCAAGAAATAAAGATCAAGAGGCTCACCTGGATGGCTCAGTCGTTAAGCGTCTGCCAGGGTCCTGGGATCAAGCCCCTCATCAGGCTCCCGGTTCGCCGGGAAGCCTGCTTCTCCCTCTCCCACTCCCCCTGCTTGTGTTCCCTCTCTCTGTGTGTCTCTTTCTGTCAAATAAATAAATAAAATCTTAAAAAAAAAAAGAAATAAAGATCAAGCTACTCTGGACTTGATTTCCTGCTAATTTTGACCAAGAATGTAATAGTGACAACTTTGAGAGAAAACGGTCATATTATTATCAGGTTCGTAACACTAATGAAAGTGGAATCTGGCTTATAGGTATAGGAGTTGTTGGTTTAGTAAAATTTACATGTTCACACGCTGGAAATGTGATATTTTTCAAACTCAGTGCTCTTAGTCACTGAAGCTTCTGGTGTTCAGATAGCATGGTCTCTCATGGAAGACATAGGTCCTAGTTGTAATGTGCTGTGCTTATTGGTTCCAAAGGTCCCTTTTTAAAAATTATTCTTCAACTTTTAATTAAAAAAATATTAGCTTAATTTTAACCTTTTTAAAAAAGATTTATTTATTTATTTATTTAGAGAGAGCATGATTGGGGGGGGAGGAGCAGAGGGAGAGGGAGAGAGAGAATCTCAAGGCAACTCCATGGTGAGTGTGGAGCCCGACATGGAGCTCGATTTCATGACCCTGAGATCACTACCTGAACTGAAAACAAGAGTTGGGCGCTTAACTGACTTAGCCACCCAGGCACCCCTAACCTCTTATTGTGGCGAAATATACATAACAAAATTTACCAGTTTAATCATTTCTAAGTGTACAATTCAGTGGTATTAAGTACATTCACAGCGTAGGGTCACCATCACTACTATCCATTTCCAGGATATTTTTGTCATCCCATATAGAAATTCTGTACCCACTAAACAATAACTCCCCATTCCTTCCTCACCTAAGATGTGGTAACTTCTATTGTACTTTTGGCCTCTATGAATTTTCCTATTCTAGGTACCTCATGCAAGAACAATTTTCCTATTCTAGGTACCTCTATGAATTTCTCTATTCTAGGTACCTTATTCTAGGTACCTCATGCAAGACAGATACAATATTTGTCTTTTTGTGTCTGGTTTCTTTCTCTTAGAGTAATGCTTTTGAGATTTATCCATGCTGTAGCATGTGTCAGAATTTCATTCCTTATTGTAGCTAAGTAATGTTCCATTGTATGTATATACCACGTTTGTAAAATCCATTCATTTATTGACACTTGGGTTGTTTCCACCATTGGTGTACAAGTATGTTGGAATCCCTGATTTCAGCTCTTTTGGGTCTATCTTTACCTAGGAGTGAAATTGCTGTATCATACAGTAACTCGAGGTTAACTTTTTGAGAAACTTCCTGTTTACAACAGCGGTTGACTTTTTACATCCTAACCAGCAGTGCATGAGGGCTCCAGTTTCTCCACATCCTCACCCACACTTGTAATCATACCCTCCCCCCACCTTTTCTTGGGATAATAGCCATCCTAGTGGGCGTGAAGTGGTATCTCACCTTTGATTTGCATGTTCCAAATAATTTAAGGTATTGAGCACCTTTTCGTGTGCTTCTTAGTCATCTGTATATCTTCTTTGGAGAAATGTCTATTCAAATCTTTTGGCTTTTTTGTTTTGTTTGTTTGTTTTGTTGTTGTGTTGTTCAGAGTTTACCTTTTTCATGTTAATTGCTCCTTGTTGGCCATGCGTCCTGTCAGGGAAATATGCATCGGATCACCTAGATTATTAAAGAGCTTGGGGGCTTTGAGAAATCTTCACCCAGTTGTTCTTCATCTACATCTGCCTACCTGTATTGTTATTACCATGTATTGTATTATGTTGCCTTACATTTGTCTGGCAGCTTCCTCTGGTGCTCAAGGCATTCTGGAAGTAACCCTCTATCCAATGACTGGTGGGAGTTAATGTATCACTAAGTAACTGGGGTGGCATGACTGTGAGGTATAAATTCTATACTGGATCCCAAAGCTCCCCAGCAGAAACCAGGCTGTTTACACTCAGTGGTAACTAACTTAATAACTCTTTACTTCTTTCTCTGACTCACTTCTCCATTTTCCTGGTGTTTCCTACCATCTCCCAAAGAAGCAACTTGCACTTGAATCCTCATCTCATGATCTGCTTCTGGAGAATTTGAGCTAAGACAGAAGTATAGGCTATATGCAGGGCACCAAAAAGTTGGAATACCAATATGGGGCTGGATGGAGTGGGGGAATTTTAGAGTCTTCCTTCAGCCATTGTCTTTCCCCAGGATCTTTTCCCTGTGGGCTCCTGAGATAACTCTCTCTTTTTCTTGGTGGGATGAAATGGGTGGTACATTAGTGGTGACTTATTTCAGACTACCAGTAGGCAATTAAGCAGCACATCTCCCCGTGTTATATTGAAGTCCTTTGTTCTTGGTTTTTTGTTTTTTTTTTTTTAATGGAAAAACTGCTTTTGGCACATTCATTTTGGTTTCTGTATACTTTCTCAACACAATGTCCCGTGGTTAGATCAGAGGGTGGCTTAATATCAAAGGGTGGATATCATCTTAAAATAAGATGCTCTTCCAAGATTTTGAGCAATAGATAATTACGACCTCACAGCTAAGAATTTCACAGGCAATGTGTCATTTACTCCTTGTTACTGTTGTGATGTCCATCTTACAGATGAGAAAACTGAGACTTGGAGTGATTTCTGAAACAATGAGTCCTAGCTATTATTTTTATTATATTAAAAATTCTTGGTTCTGTGATTGAAATATCACTTCAATCAACGAATAGGACATAGACAAAAGGCTCACTTCTCAGACCTGTACGTGCAACAAAAAGTGGAAGGAATAAATGAATATGCTCATTAAAAGACTCAGGTTTCAAATATCTCGACATTTTTAATTTAGGCAAAAAAAAATTATAGCGCAAGTATAGGATGTGGGCGCCCTGGCTAGACAGTAGTTGACCACAGATTTTATATGAGCCAGCAGTGTGATGTGGTTGTTCTAATGCAATGTCCAGCATCATTCTAAGAAGGCATCTGACCAGAAGATGGGTGTACTCCTCTTCGGTTGGATCAAATGTGTTCATTGGAAGGACCGAAATTTAATGAGAAATCTTGCTGAAGTCAGAAGCTACTAGAGGACTTTCAGAATGGCAAAATGTTCTGGAAGCCCTGCTATGTGAGGAACACTTGAGGGCATTAGTGTTTATTCATCTGGGCCTGGGAGGTATGGTGTAATAATGAGCTTTGGAGTCAGACAGACCTGCTTGAATTGAAACTCAGCTCTTCTTTGTAGCTCTGTGACCTTGGATGAAAACCTCTCTGCACTCCAGTTTCCTTTTCTTTAAAGTTGGGGCACTAGGGGCGCCTGGGCAGCTCAGTCAGTTAAGCATCTGCCTCTGGCTCAGGTCATGATCCCAGAGTCCTGGGATTGAGCCCCGCATCGGGATCCCTGCTCAGCGGGAAGTCTGCTTCTCCCTCTACCCCTCCCCCCACCTCTTGCTCTCTCTCTCTCTCTCGCTTGTGCACCCGCTCTCAAAGAAATAAATAAAATCTTAAAAAAAAATAAAGTTAGGGCACTAATACATGTCCTTATATATCCTACAATGTCCAAATAATAAATTCTATGCAAGTACTTGGCATAGACCAGATGTGTAGTAAATTGTGGTTTTCATTCTTTCAAATATTTGGAGGGTCATCATGCATTAATGAGCCCTCCCTCTGCCCCAACCTCCAGATAAAATTAAGGCCAGTAGGTAGTAGTGACAGGGGAGAACATCTCATTTCAGTATTAAAGGTAGCCTACTGATAATTCAGTTGTCTTACCAAGTGCAGATGCCTCAAAAATCTGGCTCCAGATTTGCATAGCCAACTCTCTACAGGGTGGGCATTTCAACCATAATGTGGTCAAGGCACAGTTCTTGGGTTACCTACACAGCCTGCAGACCTGGTCAGCTCATAGTTTTTTTTTTTCTTCATGTATCAGTAAATTGTACTACCATCTGCTCAGTTGTTCAAATGAACTATCTCAGAGTTGTACACAATTCTTCTTTCTCTTACTCCCCCCGCCTCCCACCCCGAGCCACAACTTCTAGCTAGTTTTGTTAACCCCAGTCCTGAAATCTACTCCAAATCCATATACTTCTTTCTTCCTCCAGGATTACCGCCATAATCCGAGCTATCAAAATCTTTCTTTTTGATTTACCACAATAGCCTTGTAATGGTTTCTCTGCATTACTCCTAATGCTGTGGATCCCCTTCTCTATCCATGAGCACTGTGTTAAAATCCGCTGCTTAAAATTGTTTAATTTAAAATTTTAAACACCAGCTTCACTCTGCACTTAGAATAGAACCCACAATTCTTGGTGCGGCCTGCAAAACCCAACATGGAATGGCCTCTGCCCACCATGCCAACTATGTCTTCCAGCACCCTTGATCTGACCCATCAATTTCCCCTCTTCTGTTGCTAGGACAAGCTGAGTCCCTCCTTAGACCCTTCATCTCAGCTGTTCCTTCTGCTTAGAACACTCTTCCCTCTGAACCCCAATGTTACCTCCTCGGAGAGGCCATCCTTGATCATCCAGAATGTAGGAGCCAAGCAGTCATATTATTCTAATTAAATTAAATTAAATTAATTATCACTCTTTTACGATTTTCCTGTTCATTACTTTATTCCAAACACTTACAGAAGTGTTTAAAAATATGTATTTAATGCACAGATACATGAACATTGAAACTAAGCGCTCCACAAAACATTGGTTCCCTTATCAGTGGGAATATACAAGCTTGCTTTCTTTGGTGACCATATATCAAGAGACACTAGAGAAAAGATTCCTGCTCTGAGTCAGAGGTCTAATCCAATGACCACTGGGATGTCTTGTAACCTGCGGATTCTATGATCTTATTGACAATTTCCATCTTCAGCAGCTCAAAAGTTGTTTTAAGTGCAAAAAAATCGGTGATTTGCTTTGAGTTTCTTGAAGGAAGAATTAAAAAAGGAGAAAGATTGGAGGAAGAGAGGTGTGCATTGGAAAATGTATCCTCAAACACAGTCAGTTAACTGGTTGATCTTTACGAGTTAATCTAGTTGGTAGATGTGAGCTAAATATCACATAGACTGTGAGCACGGACAGTTACAGATATTCATCCACACGTGAGCTCCCACCATGTGCCATTTTTTTTTTCACAGTGTCTGTCTCAGATGTTGGAATTTTTGCTTTTCTATAAAAATCAAAAAGCAGAGATTCATTCTCTTCCATGGACTTCATCTGTTCCTTGTTTCAACTGTATAAATATATTTGCATGTCATGGGTTTCTGACCCCTACTGGTGGAGACCAAATCGATTACCCATGAGCTGCTCAATTTGCAATCACTTAAAATTCCAGACACTCTGGCACAGAAAAAGAGCAGTGGAAACTTGCCGCAGTGCTCTCCCTGGGTTTCTTTCTTTTTATTTTCTCTTTTCATCACCACCAGTTTGTTCCTTTTCCCTTCTGCATGTCGCACGGGTCCCTTAGGGAAACCCAAACCTTCTTCCACCAGCCATCTTAGTTCTCTGGTCACCAAATGAAAACTTCTGGACCTTCCCATTCTTCAGGTCAGTAAACCCGAGTCTGCTGAATGCAGGTGTTCCAATCTCACAGGAGGGAGACAGGGGACCAAAGGAAGTTCCTGTCATACGAGCTGCATGTGGTTTATCTACCAAGTGGCAACATCTCTCACTCTCACTAACCCAGTACAGCAAGGGCAACCTGATCTGTCTTTAATCTACTCTGACCACAGAGCAAATGTTTTAAATAAAATCTCTGCATGAGTGAGTCACTACTCTTCTGGCTTTTATATGACATACGGAGGAGTGATGGTTTACTTTGCCTGAGTAACAAAATTAATATAAGAGAAACATTTTTGTTATGTGGTATCTTAAAAAAAAAAAAATAGAAGAAGAAGAAAGAAGAGACATATGGGCCTGAGCAGTGAAATTTGGATGAAAAAGTTCCACTTGACACAAGGAAAATAATGAAAAAAAATGTAGTAAACTTTCTTGGCAGAGAAGGATAAAAAAAAAGTCAACAGGAAGAAGTAGAAAAAAACCACTTTCACTAAACAGATGCAGTGGTTCTAATGTCACTTATGTAAGGTCATAATCTCGAAGAAGCTTCATTTATGTTATCATTTTTAAAAGAGATGTTTTACATTAAAAAACTTTCCAGTTTATGGGGTGCTGGTGTATTGGTAAAGTCTACACTGCAGTAGAGGAAAGTGTTGGGGGTATTTGTGTCTCTCCTCAGGGGCTGTGTAGGGATTAAGGCGGATGGTAGTGATTGTCTTCCTCAAGGATGGATGGATAAGGGGCCTGTGGTACACAAAAGTTTCTGCACTATTTAGTCTGACCCCGAATGTCTGATGTCTGTAATATCAGCTTGGTTTTCATGGGTTCTGAAGCCCAAACCCAATGTTCTGCAGCCCACGAAAGGCGTGTGGCCTGAAGACACGCAAGGGGGGTCTGGGGGTCTTAGCGATCCCTTATGGGTGAACACTTGGTGGTGTGTGGAGCAATTTGTGTAACAACTTAAGTTTTCCATGAACTGATTCTGATTTTAAAATGGAAGGGAATTTCTTTGGGCCTAAATCTTGCCCGCATCCAAGGAAGATACATCCGATACAGATACTCGTGCCTGGCTTGGCAAATCTTGTAAGGAAAGACAGGCCCAGGTTGAAATGGCAGATGCGAAGAAAGGAGAGCTATGAAGCTCGACATTCAAGGGAGGGCAGGCTTAGAGTGTGCCCCATCTCTGTAGCTGTGGGTTGGGTCCAGTTCTGTCAGTTGTTATGAGCGTCATCCTGGGCAAGCTACTTTTCCTCTTGCAGACTCATCTCCCACAACTCAGAGCTCTCTCTTCCATCCAGCAGAAATAATTGCGATCATGTATGCAAAATACGGACATATTTCTGGCATATATCTATGCTCAATGAATGATTCAGTAAATGTTATTTTTATTATAAAGTACCTGCTGAGAGCATCTTTCAAGGACCCTTTCTCTTTCTTTGGCCTGGTATGATATTTACAAGCAATTTTTTCTTCTTCCACTCTGAGAGCAGGGCTTTGATGTTCTTTAGGTAACAGCTTTATTAGGCTTTGTTCCTGAAGTAGTTGTGATTTTCAAAATTGGAAGGTATTTGACTCTCCAGTTTCAAACTCACTGGCTTAGCCAGAAATTGTATCTCAGTCAAAATTGGGGTTCCAGCATTAGGCAGTACACATTATTCAGGGGTAACCCCGGGCATGGGCCCTGGGTAGGGGTGGGGTGGAGGGGATATTGCAGCTTCTGGTCAGCTTGGGCATCCACATCTTTGCCAAGACCAGGACCTCTAGTGTTTTGAGCCCGGCCATTTGTTTTGTCCCAGATTCATTTTGTCTGCTGAGGTCTGGTGATTTTCCAGGAAGCTGAGAGGAAACAGGTTTGGGGTCCCTAATATTCATAGGATGCTGAAGTCTCTGTATCAGACCTGAATTTGGGGAACCACACTTTTACTTCTCTCTACTCTTATTCCCCATCTTCTCCAATGACCTCCTCACTTCTCTCATGAGGATTACCTACTATAATTTACCCAAAAAATTCAGAATTTTGGAAACATAAGCCAGGAAGTGACATCATCTTCAGACACTTTCAGATAGTGCCCCCCTGCCCCAAACGCAACAAACTCTATGCAGACAAGGGAACACTAAAGTTTGACTATTTTCTTTCCTTTTTATTTTTTTTAAGATTTTATTTATTTGACAGAGAGAGACACAGCAAGAAAGGGAACACAAGCAGGGGGAGTGGGAGAGGGAGAAGCAGGCTTCCCATGGAGCAGGGAGCCCAATGCAGGGCTCGATCCCAGGAACCTGGGATCACGACCTGAGCTGAAGGCAGACGCTTAACGACTGAGCCACCCAGGCGCCCCTGAAGTTTGACTATTTTCTTGTAGGGAGAAATACACAATAAACAAAACGCATGTTTTTATCACAGTAAATTAATTTGCTGTAGGCCAATTTTGAGAATGATCAAAAGGGACATTTTGGAAGTGTTGTTTTCAGTTTGCTTTTTACTCGTTGAAAATGGGTTGACACATTTCTTACTTCGGATGAGGAGTGGGTGGTTAGAGAAGAGAACTCAGCCTTGAATTTTTTTTTGAAATAACTTTTTATTTTAGGATAGGTTTGGATTTACAGAAAAATTGTGAGGATAGTCCAGAGGGTTCCCATCTACCCCACACCCAGTTGCCCCTATTCTTAGCACCTTACATTAGTATGGTATATTGGCTAAAACTAATGAGCCAATACCAATACATTATTATTAACTAAAGTCCATACATTATTCAGATTTCTCTCATTTTAAGTGACAATCCTTTTTAGGATCCCAGCCAGGACACCACATTACATTTAGTTGTCCTGTCTCCTTGGGTTCCTCTTGGCTGTGACAGTTTTTTGTTTTTTTTTTAAGATTTTATTTATTTATTTGAGAGAGAGAGAGAGAGAGTGAGCATGAGCAGTGTGGAGGGGCAGAGGGAGGGGGACAAGCAGACTCCCCGAGGAGCAGGGAGCCCTACACAGGGCTTGATCCCAGGGCCCTGAGATCATGACGTGAGCTGAAGGCAGACACTTAACCGACTGAGTCACCCAGGCACCTCTTCTTTGACAGTTTTTAGGCTTTTCTTGTTTTTGATGACCTTGACCAGTTTTGATGAGTACTGGTCAGGAATATTTGCAGCATCTGCTATATTGCATTTTTTTTTCCTGGTATTTTTCTCAAGGGTATGCTGGATTCATAGGTTCAGAGAGGAAGACCACAGAGGGAAAGGGTCATTTCCATCACATGTTATCAGGTATATGCTGTCAACATGACTCATCACTATTTCTAACATTGATCACCTGGCTGAGGTGGTGTGTGTCATGTTTTTCCACTGTAAACTTACCCTTCCTTTTCCCCCACTTTTTATCTTGTGCTCTTTGGAAGAAAGAAGTCCCTATGTGCTGCTCATACTTATGAGGTGGAGAGTTATGCTCCATCTCCTTGAGGGGAAAGATCCACATAAAATATTTGTAATTCTTCTGCATGGGATATTCATCTATTATCCCCTATTTATTTATTAGTTACTTATTCAACAACTTGTATGGGCTCATGGTTATTTATTTTAAATGTTGGGTTATAATCCAGCATTATGTGATTTAGTTTGCTCAAATTAGTCCAATTTTTACATTTAACAAAATGTCCTATGCTTTTTGCTCAATGCTCACCCCCTCATCCCCTTCTTTTATGAAAAATGATATCTAGGAATACCTTTGGGATGGAAGAATTCTAATTTCTGTGAACACACTTAATCCCAAGTGATCTTTAGGACTGAAGAAAGCAAATAAACAAGTATTGCCAAGTTTAGAATGCACCCATGAACTTTTGCGTTTGAAGTTATGAACTCCACACGACCCTCTTAAGATTTTCAAGTTAGTTTACATTTGGCAAATGACCACTTCCTGTTTTTACAGGGGGAAAAAAAAAAACCCTCCGCTAAGGTCTGAAATATCAAATGGTTCTAAAAAGCAAAATTTGGTTGACAGAAGTTTAAGGGATTAGATATAGATGGATTTGGTTTCCTTCAAAACACACAGAAATTGTGCAATTTGGGTACAGGTGAAGACTCAAGGCATAGCCCATTTTAGGTTTGTCCCCCACCCCCAAAAACTTACAAAAAAATAGTTTGAGATGATTGAGAATTACCAAAATCATGCTGGGAATGTCTTCTAGTAAGTTCTTATATTGTCTTCTGAAACCTATATCTAATACCCATAACATTAAAAGTATTCACTAAAATTGTGGTCCAGGGTCGTCATTATTTAGCTCTAGAAATAGGTTAAGACGGATAATTACCTGGTTATTTCATGTGTGACCATGTTTATTAAGTTTTATATACAGATTCTTCTGGCTTCTAGCTCTGTCCAAAGTGGAATAATGCAAACCCATCTCCCCTGCCGACGACACTTGAAAATATTTGGGTTAATACAACAATCAACTACTTGAAGACACTTGAAAGGAGACAAAAACAAAGCGGTTGTGGAATAAAGTTAATCACCTGAGAAGTGACCCACAGGGGACTGTGCTTTCTAGTTTTTATTCATTTTGGTTGTGGCCCTACACTGCCCAGCCCTGGCAGGGGAGGTGAAAATTCTAGTAGTGATCCCTTCTGTCTACCCAGAGGGACTAGAAAATGGTGCCCCTGTAATCTTAATCATGTGGGGAGTCCTCATTTTCTTTCTTCTCTTTCTGTTTTGTCTTGCTCTGGGGGCAAGCCTCAGTCATAGAAAAGCATCTCAGTGCAGGCAGCTGGAGCTCAGAGAGAAGCCCTGTGTTTCTGGCCACAGCCACCAGGAAAAGAGGCTTGTGAGTGTGTGAGACTGTGGGGGCATCCCTGAGAGAAGACATTTAGAGCAGAGGGCCCCCAATTCATGGTCTGAGTGCACAGAAGTCCAAAGCTCACCTGTGAGCAACACATTTGTGAGATAGACCCAAGGACACACAGCAACGGCTTTGAGAACTGAACTAAGATTGAAACGCTATTCAAAGATCAAGCAATGAAATTCACCATAGTGACAGACTAAAGAAGCAAAAAGAATGATCTTTTTGGTAATATTCAGCAACTATTCAGTGATAAAAACTCTCATAAATTAAGGATAGAATAGGACTTCCTGAACCTGATAATGAGCATCTATGCAAAGACCTACAGCCTACATCATACTGACTGAAGATAGAATGCTTTCCCACTAAGACTGGGGACAAGGCTAGGATGTCCACCATCACTGTTCCCATTTTACACCATACTGGAGGCCTCAGCCAGTGTGATTATGCAAGGCCAAGAGATTAAAAGTGTGTAGATGAGAAAGGAAGAAATCAAAGTGTTCATATTTGAAGATAACATGGTTGCTTATGTAAAAAACCCCAAGGGGTGTCCAAAAAGTTACTGAAAGTAATAAGCATAGCAAGTTTGCAGAATATGAAGCCAACATGCAAAAACAATTATACTTCAATATACTAGCATTGAAAAATTATAAATTTAAAACCAGTATCACTTACCATAGTACTAAAACATGAAATACTTAGGTATTTCAGTTGTACATAATGATGTCTAACTCTCATTTGTTAATTTTTTCAGAGAATGTAACAACCCAAACTAGATAAGTGCTTGAACAGCCCTGACTAAAAAATATTTGGGTAGGAATTTTAACCAAACCCATAGTTGAAGTTAAGAGTTAGAAATGTGAACATGAGAATTACTTTCATTAATTATTTTTTATGAAGAGGCAATCTGGTACTCTTTTATTTTTTTTTTAAGATTTTATTTATTTATTTATTTATTTATTTATTTATTTATTTATTTGCGATAGAGAGCACACAAGCAGGGGGAGCAGCAGGTAGAGGGAGAGGGAGAAGCAGAGACTCCTCACTGAGGAGCCCGACTCGGGGCTCGATCCCAGGACCCAGGGATCATAACCTGAGCCAAAGGCAGACGCTTAACTGACTGAGCCACCCAGGCGCCCCCAATCTGGCACTCTTGAAGGTGGATTTAAGAGTAGACATTGAAGCCTAGGAAGGCAGTCCAGTGCTTTAGCCCAAACAGGGAACCCATGACCAAGGGTAAAGATTTTCATTATGTCTTCCACGGAGCCATTTTGTAGAGCTGCCTCAGGGTCAAGAGTATGTCTCTGTGTATGTGTATATAAATGTGGTAAATGGGATGTGTGCGTGGAAGTACGTGTGTATAAATGAGGGTATGCATGTGAGTGTGTGCAAATGTGAGCAAATGGACATATGCATGGGAGGGTGTTATATAAGTGTGAGTGAATGGCTTTGCATGTTCAAATGGATGAATGTGTTGTATGAGTGAGTGTGTGTGTATGTGTGTGTGTGTGTGTGTGTGTGTGTGTTGGACAGTGGGAACACTATCTAGATGAGTTCTGCCTACACTTGCCTTTCCCCCCACCATCTGTCATAGCAGCTTTTTTTATTAGCATTTTGTTGGTGTTCTATCTAAGATTTTTCTCAAAAGGAAGAGCTTCATGGCTAAAATTTAATGATGAAAACTATGGATCAGTTAGACAAAGAAGAGACCGCTGAAACTGACAGGGATCCCCAAGACAGGAGACAGGTGGACGGCAAAGATCGGCTCCAGAAGCTGGCATGGGATAGAGCAGGAAGAATTTTTTCCATTACCTGTCAAGGGTAATTTGGGCTTTGAGGACAGGAACCTTAAATGCTGAGGAATTAAAGCACTGGTAGGGAGTTCAACTGTTGATAGGAAAATTACAGGGAACTAGTTGGCAACGTCATTGAAGCAAGAACACATTTTGTGTTAAATTGGGCTGTAAAGGTCTGAACCATAACCGTTGGAAATACAATCCAGGACAATGGCCTGGAAACAGCTTTGGTCCCAGGGTCCAGGACGGGGCCAAATCTTCAGCGGAGTCACGTCCCCATGCGATGCCCTTCATGGGGTGGGCCTTGGAAACTTTCATTAGCATCACGTAGACGATTTGTTTCAAATGAGGTCCTGTGCGCCTCCCCCAATTCACTGAATTGGGATCCCAGGCTAGGATCCAAAAACCTGCTCTTTTTTTTTTTTAAAGATTTTATTTATTTATTTGACAGAGAGAGACACAGCGAAAGAGGGAACACAAGCATGGGGAGTGGGAGAGGGAGAAGCAGGCTCCCCGCTGAGCAGGGAGCTCGATGCGGGGCTTGATCCTAGGACCCCGGGATCATGACCTGAGCCGAAGGCAGACGCTTAATGACTGAGCCACCCAGGCGCCCCCCAAAACCTGCTCTTTTTAACCAAAGTGCATCCCAATAGCCTCTAAAGGGTCAGGACAGCTTGCCAAGTTTCTCCAGATTTCTTGTTGCTAAGACTCACACGCGGTACTGGTTAGATTTTCAGCTTTTCAGGCTCATTGCCTAAAGATGCCAGGTTGAGGTGAAGCTGGGGTGTGTATAGGCTGGATTATTCTTATCATAGATGGTTGTGGTAGCAGATATTGAGGTAGGATCAAGTTTACAGATTTTCTGGCTTTTATTGAACAACCGTTGTAATGTTACAAATGACTCCCAAAGAATATTTTATTTTATTTTATTTTTTTTAAGATTTTATTTATTTATTTGAGAGAGAGAGAGTGAGCGCACAATGTGGGGGGGGGGGGCAGATGGAGAAGCAGGCTCCCCGCTGAGCAAGAAGCCCGATGCAGGACTCAATCCCAGGACCCTGGGAACATGACCCGAGCCGAAGGCAGACGCTTAACTGACTGAGCCCCCCAGGAGCCCCCCAACAAATATTTTAAAAGTTATTTTTAGATTTTCTTGCTCTCACTAGGAACGGTTTTACAAAAGGGTCATTATGAAACTTTTCTCATGAAATCACGTCTGACATGAGGTGTTCGTTTTGGTGGAAAAGACAGGGAGCCTATTTGTTATTATTTGCATAAATATGACATGACTTGCAAATTAAATCAGCTGACCTCAAACTCCATTGCTTTTGTGTTTGCTCGGGAAGCCATTTATTAATGCTTCATTTAGGTGTAACTCAGTGATGTTAAATTTCTTTTTCTTGTGCATTTCTCTTGGGAAATTAACTAGATAAAAGCAAGGACTATTTCCAAACGGAGACACATGCACCTTTGTCTGACGGGTGAGTGAGCAGGACATACAGAAACAAAAATTCACTTGCTGAAGCATCCCACTGGTCCTTCTCCAACTTTAATGCACACATGAATCACCTGGGGATCTTGATAAAATGCAGATTCTGATTCGGTAGGCCCGGGGCTGAGAATGAGATTCTGCATTTAGAATTAGCCCCCAGGTGATGTCAGTGTGGTTGGTCCTCTGAGCACACTTCGAATAGCAAGGGGCTAGAACACAGCATTCATCCTGAGAGTGGAAGTGATACACTTTTATTTCCCCAGATTTGTTGCTGTATAACTGGCAAGTAATATTGGGTGAGTTTGAGGTGTACAGTGTGATGCTGTGATATGTGTTTAGATTGTGAAATGATTGCCATAGTAGGGTTAGTTAACACGACTATCACCTCACATAATTACCATTTTTTTATTTGTCATGAAAACTTTTAGTATCTACTCTGCTAGCAGCTTTCAAGCATGCAGTAGAGTATTGCTAGCTAGGGTCACATGCTGTACATTACGTCCCCAGAACTTATATGTATATAACTGGAAGTTTGTGCCCTTTGATGACTATCACCCATTTCCTCCATCTCCCACTTCTGGTAACCACCCAACTGCTCTGTTTCTATGAGTTCAGATTTTTTGATTGCACATATGAGTGAGATCATACAGTATTTGACTTTCTGTCTGACTTATTTCACTTAGCATAATGCCCTCCAGCTTCATTCATGTTGTTGCAAATGGCAGGCTCTCCCTCTTTTTTGTGGCTGAATAATATTCCATCGTGCTTATGTGTGCATGTGTGTGTGTGTGTGCACATGTGCATGCCATGATTTCTTTATCCATTCATCCATTGGCAGTCACTGAGATTGTTTCCATGTTGTGGCTATTATTCATAATGTTGCAATGAACATGGGGGTGCAGATACCTTGTCAAGTACTGTTTTCATTTCCTTCAGGTAAGTACCCAAAAGTGAAATTGCTTGATCATATGGTGGTTCTATTTTTAATTTTTTGAGAAACCTCCATACTGTTTTCCACAGTGGCTGCACTGATTTACATTCTGACAGCTGTGCACTAGGGTTTCCTCTCTCTACATCCTCACCAACACTTCTTATCTCTTGTCAGTCATTTGATAATAGATAGTCTAATGGATTTGAAGTGATATCTCATTGTGGTTTTGATTTTTATTTCCCTGATGGTTAGTGATGATGAGCACTTTTTCATGTACCTCTTGACCATTGTGTATCTTCTGTGTATCTGTCTATTCAGGTCCTTTGTCCATTTTTAAATTGTATTCTTTCTTATTTTTAGTTTTTGCTATTGACTTGTATGAGTTCCATATATATATTTTAGGTATTAACCCCTTATCAGATATATGTTTTGCAAATATCTTTTCACATTCCATAGGTTGTGTTTCCATTTTGTTGATTGTTTCTTTGGTGTGGAGGAGCTTTTTAGTTCGATGTAGTCCCATTTGTGGATTTTTGTTTTTGTTGCCTTTGCTTATGTTGTCAAATCCAAAAAAATCAATGCCAAGACCAATATTAGGACCTCACCTCACATTTTTTTCTAGGATTCTTAAGGTTTCAGGTCTTATGTTTAAGTCCTTAACCCATTTTGAGTTGATTTTTGTGTATGGTGTAAGATAAAGATCTAGTTTCATTCTCTTGTATATGGCTGTCCAGTTTTCCCAACACCATTTATTGAAGAGACTATCTTTTGTTGATGTATATTCTTGGCTCCTTAGTCATAAATTAATTGACCACATACGCACAGATTTATTTCTGGGCTGTCTATTCTCTTCTATTGGTCTATGTGTATGTTTTTATGACGGTACCATACTGTTTTGGTCACTGGAGCTACGCAGTATAGCTTGAAATCAGGAAGTGGGATGCCTCCAGCTTTGTTCTTCTTTCATAAGATCGCTTTGGCTATCTGAGGTCTTTTGTTGTTCCATACGAATTTTAGGATTTTTTTTTTTCTATTTATGTGAAAAATGCCTTTGGTATTTTGATAGGGATTGTTGAATCTATAAATGGCTTTGGGTGGTATGAACACTTGCTACCCAAGTTAGTAGTTATTAAATAACAGCTCAGGTACTTCTGCTGGGGGGAATGCAGTCTGCCAAGGTCTGAGCACTGGTTGCTGTAAGCCCTGCACCCCCTTCTCTGTCTCTATCTGATCCCTTGTGGTTGGGCTCTGCAGATTCCCCCAGTGATCCCCATGATGTTAGACCTGAGGGGGGTTCCTGGGTAGCATCCTCCAATCCTGGGGGAGTTGGATGTCCACCTTCCCTTCTCTCTTTCCCACTGGAGAGACAGCAGGCCCAGGGAAGGGTCCCTGCCAGTGCAGTGCTCTGTCAGCCTGGGCGGAGAGGCATGCAAAGTGTTGTTGCTCCTTTTATTCTTATAATGTGCTCCTCTCAGTCTCTGTGGTCCAGGCGGTGCTTCAACCTCACCCCCGTCTCTGGTGTCTTATCTGTGGATAGTTGTATGTTTGTCTTCTTGTGAGTGGGACTGAACTGGGAACAGCCTGTGTCGCCATCTTGGTAACGTGCATCCTGGTGATGACCTTCTTATTGCAGCTTTCTGTGAGGATCTCCTTAAGAAGTAGGAGAGCTCCACAGCAGAGTAATGAACGTGCAGTTTACTTCAAAGAACAGCAGGTGGGAGCAGAAAGTGCAGGTGGAAGGGGGATAGAATATCATAATTTCTCAGGGCTTTGAACAGGCGCTTGGAGCAAGCGCCTGCCCGTAGAAACCTCAGTGGGGAACTAGCAGGCACTGCTTCTAGAGACAGTTGGAGAAAGTCATGAGGGGTTATGCCCACTATTGACTGACCTGGGAACTCTGACTGAGAGCTTCCACCAAGGAAATGGGAGTGACGCCAAATGCAGGAGATCTCTGCCCTCAAACTGCTCACGCAGGACCGCTTTCTGGGAGAGAGAAGGAAGGTAGGCTACAGTCTGGGGCAATGAGAGAATAGAGATTTAGAGTTTCTCACTTTTCTTAAATAACTGAGAGGCTGGAACGACACTTCCATCCCACCAAGAAATCTGGCTGGGTTGGAAGCCTAGATGACTGTGTATTGGAGTGGGGTGGGGACCGGTGCAGCGGAGAGTGCTGTCAGTATAAAGACCCCATAGTGACCTGAACTTTGGATTTCCATCCTGGACAAAGAAGACCATATAAACAATACTCTTCTAATACAACCAACAGCTTTTGAGAATTCCCTTAAAAATTGCTGCTGTTGTAAATTTGGCTTGACCTTGTTTCCTCGCGATTCCTACCACTACATTCCAGTTGTCCTTAACCTTTCTAGGGCAGGTGGGATTAGTTTCGTGCAGCTGGTTTTTCACTGTGTTCCTTCTAATGACTATTGTGAAAGTTTTATTTCTTTTCTACAGGATGTAAGTGCTTGCCTTAATGTCCTTGGCTGCAAGAAATTAGATGAGTTTTTATCTCGGTAGAATATTAACTTTTCCATAGAAATTATAAATTCAAATTATGCACTGTGAAGGGGAATACAAAAGCTGAGAAAATTTAATGAGAAGAGTCTCTATTCAACTTTCTTATTATCTGGTAATTTAAAGTGCACATTAATTGGAGAATCTTGGATTTTGGCATTGCTCTCCTCTAATGAAATTTGAATATTTGGGAGAAAGAGATTGAAGATGAGAAGCAGTCTGAAATGGGATGTCAGATTGCCTATAAAAGTTTTCCAAACTTTATTCACAATTTTCGTTTGAGAATTGTTCAAGGAAAGGGCACCCATCCTTCTGCCCCCCATTCTCTTACTCCTTCATCTTAGTTTTTTGGCAGGAAAGAAAACCAACAAGTCTGAAAATAGAAATTGCAGGTTTGGAGTCATACAGGGCTAAATCCTTAACTGACTGGATGGTCTCAGAGGTTTACATTTAGTTTCAGCAAGGTGTTTTTGTGGTCATGTACCAATCTCACTGTCTTTGACTGAAATGGCCTTCAGATACTACTGCATGTGGGGAAATCTCCACAGAAGTAACCTGGAGAGGTGGTGGTGCTGATGGCTTATCAAGAAAATGTGTTCCTGATGAGTAAGGCATTGGGCTTGTTCAAGGTCAAGTCAGGCACTGTTGTCCCACCTGTAGGTGTTTGCATATGGTCTGCCCTCCTCTGCCTAGAATGTCATCTCCACTGGTACCTTTCTGAACTTACTGCCGTTGTGTATGTTGACGTAGAGATGAACTTTGTGCCACCCAGGACAGAGGGGGCTAGGCTTGCAGATCTTTCCTGATCACCCAATCTCCCCTTTGTAAAAGGAGGTAAGTGCTTTAATTTATTCTGCTACAACATTAGAAGAAAATGTATTTAAAGGTAAATGCCAGGTGAAAGCAATGTTTTTGGTATAATGCAGTGTGAATCAAGGTATATTTAATCAAGAAGTAAAAAATAATGAGATTTTGTCTGTTTTGTTAGTGTCTGGACTGAAGATAGGAGGAAGGCGATAGATGATTGAGTTTGAGAGAAGGATTATCACCCAGGACAAGGGGAAAACAAGCATAGAAAGGGAAGCTTTGGGCACATAAAACGGAAATGAGACATGATGACTCTGTATGGGGCTGACCTTGTTTATTTCAGCGGGATTTGTACTAATGAAAGCCAGATCAAGAAATCGTTACATCATTGAACAACAAACGAAAGCATTTCTACTTTTCTTTTTTAAAGATTTTATTTATTTGAGGGAGGGAGGGAAGGAAGGAAAAAGAGAGAGAGAATGCGCCGGGGGGAGTGGCAGAGGGAGAGGGAGAAGTAGACTCCCCACTGAGCAGGGAGCCCCACTCGGGGCTCGATTCCAGGACCCTGGATCATGACCTGAGCCAAAGGCAAACACTTAACTGATTGAGCCACCCAGGCACCCCACCATTTCTATTTCTTATGATGTATGATTTTTAAAAATACAGAGTTAATTTACTATAAAGAAACAATAAAATTGGCCAGTCACTTTTCAATGTGTTTCTAAAAATTTGTGATGTTTTGATACATAAACTCTAAAAAATATTTTCACAGGGCTCCTGGGTGGCTCAGTCGGTGAAGTGTCTGACTCTTGATTTTGGCTCAGGTCATGATCTCAGGGTCATGGGATCGAGCCCTGTGTTGGGCTCTGTGCTCAGCACAGGGTCTGCTTGAGATTCTCTCTCTCCATCTCCCCCCACCCCACACCCCCCCTACTCACACACTTTCTCTCTAAATGAATAAATAAAATCTTAAAAAAAGGATATATTTTCACAAAGGCAATTGTATGCAGTAGCTTCCTAGTCTTGAATTTGGTAGTGCATACCTCCAGTTGCACAGAACATGGGATAATAATGATAGTGATGATATATAGCCATATAGTCACAAATATATATATATATATATATACATACATTTCTTAAAAAGAGAATAAATATCTTTGAGAAAACTAACCTTGTGAAGTGTAAGCTAAAAAGTAACAAAATAGTATGAATAGCTAATTACTGATGACCAAATTAATGTTTCCTATGTGTTAGCTGCTCTCTAAGTGTTTTATATGCAAAACCTTCCCCCTCCCCCATTTCTAATCATGGGTCATTCAAAACATATGTAACAGGAAACAGACCAGTATAGTGATCTGCCCAGGATTCATTTCCCAGCTTCAACAATGAGCAATTATGACCACACTTGTTTTATCTATATCCCCATGGATTTCCCCCTCCCATGTTATTTTGAAAGAAATCCTAGACATCATATTATTTTATCCATAATACTTCCATATGCATCTGTTAAAGATAAGAACTCTTTTCTTTTTAAAGATTTTATTTATTTATTTGAGAGAGAGAAAGAGAGACCAAGGGAGAGAGCACGAGCAGGGGGAGGGGCAGAGACAGAGGGAGAGGGAGAAGCAGACTCCCCTCTGAGCAGGGAGCCTGATGTGGGACTGGATCCCAGGACTCTGAGATCATGACCTGAGCCGAAGGCAGATGCTTACCCGACTGAGCTACCCAGGTACCCAAAAGATAAGAACTCTTAAGGAAATAAAATCACACAATACCATTATGGTACTTGAAAATAATATAATGGTTTACTGTCTTAAATATCTTAGTATCATGAAATATCCATAAAAACAAATTCAACTTTCCAAGTGTCTCATAAAAGTTATAAATGTGTGTTTGTGTGTATTTTTAATTTTTAAAAAATATTTATTTGAATTGGGATCCAAATAATTTCACATATTAAAATTACTTTTACTTTATAGATTATCTCTTTCTCTTTTTTGCTCTCTTTCTCCCTCTCACTCCTTGCAATTTATTCATTGAATAAACTGGGTTATTTGTCCAGAGTCTGGATTTTGCTGAATACACCCCATGTGGCTCTGCCCTCTGAGTTTCCTATAAACTGATAATTATAATTGGAGGCTTGATAAGATAAATCTGACAAGTAATTGTGGGCAGGGCAAAGAAGGTTTGTGGATGGTTTAGGCTCTTCCATGGGGAGCCTTGTCTTTTTCTGATGTTGGCTGTCATTAGCAACCTAGATCCATTAGTTAGGGTTTCTGAGATTGTTGTGGTCTCATTCTAGTAACTTTTTTTCAGGCATTAGCTAGTAACTTCAATGAAGAGAAATGCTTCCTCATTAACGACATTTCTCCCAAACGGTATAATTTGTGTAGGAAAATCAAGACACATGCTTGATTTCTCCTCTATATTTACTAGTTTTTAAAATAATGAGTTAGTAAACATCTTCCAACAGTGATCAATTAATGTGATTATTTTGGGGGAGGTCATTTTGACATCAAAGATTATACATGCATACATACAAACACACATGCATATATACATGAAACATACTACCTTAGTATGTTTCAATCCATTGCAGTTATTTTTCTTATTAATGTCCAAATTATCCCACGTTAGCCAGTGGGAGCTTCTTCACGTTGGCTCCTGAGTTCTTTTATGAGACACCTGTAGTCTTTTGTAGGGTCTGTGTCAGATGGTAGGATTCCATCTCATCTGCACATTTCCTATTTCATATCTGTGAACAGCCATTTCTACAATAAGCCCTGGTTCTTTCTAGTGAGAAAAAAATTGGACACCACAATCTAGTCTGTAGGGGTCATTATTGCTACTGGGATGGTTTCTCAGTGGATGATACTGGCAAATACACTGATAAGTTTCTAAAGAGAAAAAAATCATGGATTTTCTTGATAGTTTCAGTTCAAATTCAGGACCACTTAAGGTTTTTATGTACCTACTTGGATATCACCTCGCTATCTTCTTTCCCCTATTCCAGCAATACCAATTCTCAATAATGATAGGAATTACAGAATTAGAGTATCATATAAATACTCAACTCTTTATGCCTTAATATACTCCCAACAGCCTGAGAGTAACAATCTCAACACTACTGCCAACCATATGATTACAGAAAAGAATATATGACTTTTTGGGGGTAGTTTTCTTTGTCTTTCACATATTCAAGCATTTAGAGTATTTTTTCTGCACCATTCAGGAATGTGCAGACAAATTACTGTGTTTCAAAGTTGCATGGAATAGTTTGGTGCTTCTATGTATGGCTGTGTCACCAATTAGATACATATTAGGACCATTTACTTTTTTTTTAATTTTAAATTTTTTATTTAATTCAACTTAATTAACATATAGTGTTTTATTAGTCTCAGGGGTAGAATTTAGTGATTCATCAGTTGCATATAACACCCAGTGCTCATTACATCAAGTGCCCTCCTTAATGCCCATCACCCAGTTACCCCATCCTCCCACCCACCTCCCCTCCAGCAACCCTTAGTTTGTTCCTTATAGTTGAGAGTCTCTTATGGTTTGCCTCCATCTCTGTTTTTATCTTATTTTATTTTTCCTTCCCTTCCCCTATATTCATCTGTTTCGTTTCTTTTTTTAAAAATTTTTTTATTGTTATGTTAATCACCATACATTACATCATTAGTTTCTGATGTAGTGTTCCATGATTCACTGTTTGTGCATAACACCCAGTGCTCCATGCAGAACGTGCCCTCTTTAATACCCATCACCATGCCAACCCATCCTCCCACCCCCCTCCCCTCTAGAACCCTCAGTTTGTTTTTCAGAGTCCATCGTCTCTCATTAGGACCATTTAATTTATTTTAATTTTGGCACTGAATTTAAAAAGTAATAACTAGGTTTTATGATTATGTAAAACATTTACATAGTTTCAAATATCCAGAATGAAGTGGATTCAGGCAAAGCTAACTTCTCTCCTCGGTCCATCCACCCAATTCCTTTTCCTTCTCTGTCACTAATGTATAGGTTTTAAAAATAATATTGAAGATTATTATTTTACTTTTTGTTTTAAAACATAAGCAGATACTTAAATACATTCCTCTATCTACCACTCTTTGATGAATGATAATATACCATACCAATGTTTCTTCATCTCGTTCTTTCTATTTCATAGTATATTCTCAGGGTCATGCCATACAAGAATAGGGAGATACTCCTCATCCCTTTTTTGGAAATAAATACTTCTCCATTGGGTTGATATCTTCGAGGTTATTCAGTCAGTCAGACTTCTAATAGACATATGGACTGTTACCTGTATTTTGATACTACGACAAAGCCTTGGAGTGTTCAGCTTGGTGCATAGATTCTTTGGACTGTTTAAATGTAGCTGTGTGATAGAATCTGAGAGGTGGGATGGGTGGGTGACATGATACATGTATATATAATTTTGTCATATATTCCCAAATTACCTCCCCCCCCCATTTTCCTTTCTCTCTAGCAACAGAGACTGCATTTGTCCTCACAACTTGGCCTTAGAATATATTCTCAAACTTCTGGCTTTTGAGGGAAAAAAAATAGGTGAGAAGAGATGGCTCAGTTTAGCTTTAGTTTGTATTTCTCTTGTGATGGTTAAGACTTCTTTGCATTTCTCTTTTGTGAACTTTCTTTTCATTAATCTTACCCACTTTTGTATTAGGTGGTTAGTGTTTTACTTCTCTATATTTAGAAATTCTTCACATATTAGAGATTTTTAAACTTTATGATAAAAATGAAATTATTTTTCTAGTTGGACATGTCTCTTTTTGTTTACTTTTGTGATCTTTTGTCAGATCAGTGTTATCAGATTTATGTTGTGTTATCAGATTTATGTGTCTAATTCTTTATTGCTTCTCAACTTGAGTCATAGGAATCCCTTACTTTCAGGTTGCACTTCTAGAATTACAGACCTAAATTTTTAAATTTAAATTTAAATATCTTATCCATCTAGAATTTATTCTAGAGTATGATGTGAGGGAGGAATCCAATTTTATTTTTTCCATATGACTAGTTAGCCCAATACAGCTTATTAAAAAAGTCCACCTTTTACCCAATGATGTGATATGCTGCTTTTATTGTATATTAATTTTGCATCTGCGACTGGGTCCATTTCTGGATTTTCTAATATGTTCCATCGTTCTGTAACAATTTATGTACTGATAGCTATATTGTTTCAATTCTAGAGCCTTTGTAACATATTCTAATAGTATCATGGCTACCTTACTGCCCTCATGACCTCATAGCTCTTCTTTTCCATGGTGTTCTTTATTATTTTTGCTTATTTGTTTTTCCAAATGACCTTAATAATCAACTTATAGAATCTGGTTCTAAAGAAAAATCTGGTAGTATTTTTGTTGGGATCGTGTAACTTTATATATTAGATCAAATGGGCATCGATACTGATGTATATGAAAAATTGTAGCAATATGATTTTTTTTATAATCAGAAGTGATATATTATTATAAAGTGTTTTTTTTGTTTTGTTTTGTTTTTTTTAATTTTTTTATTGTTATGTTAATCCCCATACATTACATCCTTAGTTTTAGATATAGTGTTCCATGATTCATTGTTTGTGCATAACACCCAGTGCTCCATGCAGAACGTGCCCTCCTCAATACCCATCACCAGGCTAACCCATCCTCCCACCCCCTCCCCTCTAGAACCCTCAGTTTGTTTTTCAGAGTCCATCGTCTCTCATGGTTCTTCTCCCCCTCCGATTTCCCCCCCTTCATTCTTCCCCTGCTGCTACATTCTTCTTCTTCTTTTTTTCTTTCTTAACATATATTGCATTATTTGTTTCAGAGGTACAGATCTGAGATTCAACAGTCTTGCACAATTCACAGCGCTTACCAGAACACATACCCTCCCCAGTGTCCATCACCCAGTCACCCCATCCCTCCCACCCCACCCCCCACTCCAGCAACCCTCAGTTTGTTTCCTGAGATTAAGAATTCCTCATATCAGTGAGGTCATATGATACATGTCTGAGCGAAATAAGTCAAACAGAGAAAGACATGTATCATAAAGTGTTTTAACTTTAGTGTTAATAGTTTAACGTTAGCGCTAGGACTTTCTTTTATATAGGACATGTATCTATCTATACAAGAGTATGGCTTGACTTGAAGCATAATTGCATTTGTTTAATAGTGATTTATAAACACGTTTTTCTATATCTGTGGTTGCATTCATAATTGGGCTAGTCAAGGAAGCCACTCAGTGAAAACATAACAGTTGTGGGTACTTTTCTTTCAATTTATTGTCTGGATCATGTTTCATGGTTTTGTGATTAAGAATGGATGTTTAGGCATAGCTTTCCAAAACAAAATCTGCTCTTCTGGCTGTTTCTGAATCTTCAATAAGACAATTAGCTACAATTGAAATTAAAATGCAGTGAGTCTGAGTTTTCATTGTTGCTTGTGAACATTATTTCATCAATGTCAAAGATTCATATTTCAGAAGTTGCTTTTCACATTGGAATTGTGTGAACTGGCTACAGTAGATCGGATTTACTCTTTCAGCCATGCCCAATTCTAGTGCCATTTCATATTTATTGTTTTCTTTCATTCATTCATCATTAAAGAAGCTACTTAATGTATCAGAATAAAATTCCTGCTCTTAAAGTTTAGAGTAAGATAGGTAAATCAAAGCTGAAACTCAGTGCAGTAAATAATATGTATCCACTGGGGCTACTGAAGAATGTACTCCAACAAAACAAAAGAGTAAAAGAATGTAGAAGAGGACTTGGGACATGCAATACAGGCTGGGGGTGGGGGTGTTGAAAGGAATCTCCAGGAAGATGATGAAGGAAGATTTACAGGTGAGAACAAAGCATTAAGCCTAGAGAGCAACTAGTCTCAACTGCAATTAGAGAACAAAGGATTCCGGGGTGGGGGGATGTCTCCAAGCATTTGAAAATGATAGACTACTTCACTATGTAAGGGGGTAAGAATTACTTCTGGTTGAGAATTTGAGTATGAAGTAGTGATGGGTAGATAAAGAAAGCGGCACCAACAATAAAGACAAAACAAGCCAAATGAAATAAATATTGACTCCATGGTAAGCAAAAGTTGTGCAGGAAAGAGGATGGTACCATAGGGCATGGTTCAGTTTCTGATAATATTTGCATAGTAACAATAACAGTATTAAGTACTAATCTGACACATTTTGATATAATTATGCTTGGAGACTATGGAGAGGGTAAGAATGTGTGGAGAGAAGGTGTAGGGCTGGGGATAGTGTAAGAGTTAGATCCTCCGGTTCTGTGACAGCGAGTCAACAGGTGTTATTCTAAAATTGAAAAGTTAAGAAACAGGAGGAAGTGTTACTTAGAGATTGGGAAGGAAATGCTAAAAGAAACATCTAAGAGAGTGGAGGGTCGTCGCTTCTGGGGAAGGAGAGTAGGCTGCATGGAAGACGAAGAGGGCTGTTAATTTTTTTTTAATATTTTATTTATTTATTTGAGAGAGCGAGCGAGCAAGTGAGCACAAGCAGGGTGGATAGGCAGAGGGAGAGGGAGAAGCAGACTCCTCGCTGAGCAGGTAGCCCAATGTGGGACTCGATCCCAGGACTCTGGGATCATGACCTGAGCCGAATGCAGGCGCTTAACCAACTGACCCACCCAGGCACCTTGGGCTGTTAATTTTTAAAATAAATTCTGTAGAACCATTTGGTCTGTTAAGCGACCTACATGTATGACATTGACACATTACATTTCTGAAAGAGAAGGCAGGGCCAGAATCAGATGTGGCAAGGGCAACATGATGAGATGCCCATAGTTGTTACCATAATTCATTATTCATATCAACAACATTAACAAGCATTAAGGAAAAAAAAAGGGTCTGGAGTAGAATGGTTAGGTTAATCATCACAGATCATACTGGAAGTCAGACAGTGTGTCAGTTGAGCAAATATTGTTGGGTTGATAAAACCAAGAAAATTTTCTATTTCCAAATGGAATTTCTATTTAAATGAAATGAGCTCGCTCGATGTGTCAACTGCTAATTAAATTAGAACTCCAGGGAGAACATGAAAAGCTGTTAATTGTAAATACATCTTAGAAGTGAAAATATTGTGCTCTGGGTTAATACATTAACACCTCCGATTTGCCAAAGAATCAGTATTAATGGCCAATTTACTACTCACTGAGAAATCATATGACTGCTGAAGCGTGTAAAAAGAACATCTGGAATTACAAAACCCATTATTTCCTTTGGAGAGGGGGAAATCGTTGGCTGAAGTCATCAACTACCTTCAAATGCTATCCCCCTTGGAATGCACCATGTCATTATTATCTTTGGTACTTGGGGGCAGGGTGGGGGGAATAGTGGGAAGGAAAAAAGCATAAACCAATATAAACCTCATTCAAACCACTAATTTTTAAGCATTTTATATCTAAAATTTTATAGCTTGGGCAAATCCATTTTTTCCCTCATTTCTTCTTTTCCCATTTCTTGAAAATAATGGTAAAACAGAATAAACTGGGTCATGGAAAAGCTGCACACACATACAAGCGTTTCCAGGTTTGTTTGTTTGTTTGTTTTTTAAGATTTTATTTATTTATTTGACAGAAAGAGAGAGTGAGCAAACAAGCAGGGAGATTGGCAGGCAGAGGGAGAAGCAGGCTCCCCAGCAAGCAGGGAGCCCAATGTGGGGCTCGATCCCAGGACTCTGGGATCCTGACCTGAGCCGAAGGCAGACACTTAACCGACTGAACCCCCCAGGTGCCGATTTCCAGGTTCTTAAATGTATATATCAAATTTCTACCTATGAATAAGGGCAGTAGGGACTGGGCTGGGTTCCTGTTGGAAGATAAACGGGGGCCTATTAAAAATTTTAAGAGTTTATCTGAGCAAAAATTAGGCAGCATCCAATCCATCAGATAGAAGCTCTGAGGAGTTCTACAAAATGACTTTTATAAACAGAAGGGAGCAGGAACAAGGAAATTATAGGGCATAAAAACAGGTTGGTTATTGCAAAATTACTTTCCTTAGGGGTATGGCAGGGGTCTGTCAGACGGAGGACCTAACTGGTGCTGATCGGGTGTTTCCTGATTGACTGGTCTAAGGTTCCATTTCTGGGAGAACCGAAATACTAGTTAGGTCTCCGTTTGTGACGTGGGGTTTAGCATAAGCAACTCCATTTGGCGTCTGTTGTCTTGCTTTTTAACATATCCTAAGAACTGGATTTATCACTGGCCTTTCCTGATTTTGGAACATAGAAGATTGAGTTCCATGCTAGCCAGGATGTCCCATTTTTCTGACTCTTTCTTCCACGTCCTTTGGCCTTCACTTTCCATATTATTAGGGATATTAGAATGAACACTCTGGGAATGAATGTTTATTTTTAGGGCCCCTGCTGGGTTTGAATCTTTCCCTACTGAGCTAGCCTCTGCGACCCTTTAACAATACACATGTAGGTATTGGGATAGTTTCACATCGCACAGCCTGGGATCTTAGCAAGGAATTATGGCCGTGAGATAAATATGGCCTTTGCTCTAAGTTTGTTTTGAATTTGGAGGTTATATCCTAATCAGTGAGTTCTCAAAGGTGACATAGCTAAATAGATAGTGGCAATTTGGGCAGAATTTGAGATTACAAATAGAATTTGAAATTAGCAAACATAAAGTCCAACTCATTGAAGAGCAGGCGATAGCTCATGTGGCCTCAGTCCCAGATGTCACATTCCTGAGCTCAAGGTGACATTCTGGGACTGAGGTGCAAAGTTCAGAGGTCATGGTTTGTAAAGTGTTGTCAAAACGCTCTAGCAGAGGCTCATCCTCAAAGATCCGTCCTTTTGAAAGAGGGAGCTTTTCTGTTTGTTTTGAAGTTTCTGAATCCATGAAACCAAAGGTGGGGACTACGGGCTTTTTCCCACCACCGTCTTCACTCTGTCTGAATTCAGTGTTTCTCTAGGACTGTTTCCACAGCGGGGTAAACACTGGGGTAGAGGGGCTGCTTCAAAGCAAATGAGGCCCTTAATTTATCATAAAAAAGAAGACTGGTTGTTAAGGTTTTATTGGATTACAATAAAGGCTCCTAGTGCTAGGAGTCTGTGGTTTGATTCCTGGCACCACTAGGGGGCTTGAAATCATAACCGCAGATTATAGCAATGAGCTTCCAAATTTCCATATCCTAAGCAAAGATGCTGCTTTCTTGGAGCTAATGTGGAATTACATGCTCTGTGATTTTAGGATATGTATTGGAAAATTTTCTGTTTGGATATCGCGTCAGGAGGGTTGTGATTCTCCAGTCACCTCTGTGGTTCCAGCTTCAGTGTTCAAAAAAAGAAAAGGAAAGGAAAGAAAAAAAATAATAAAATGAAACAAAACAAAAGATGATTGTTGTGACTCCCTCCATTCTGTTCTCTTGTACAGTTTGAAGGTTTTCATTTTTTTTTTTTTTTCTTTCACTGGGTTCAGTAAAAGTTCTTACGAGGTCACGCTAGGTTGTGGCAGAGGCCTACAGAAATCTTTTAGGTCTGCCCCTCTTCCCAAGCTCCCTATTATAGTTATATTTTATCAACTAAATAGACCCTAAAATCTGTCATCTTTTATATATATGTATATAAGGAATTGTATATAAATATGCAATTATATATATATAACACTACATATCTATTTTTAAAATTATTAATTTTCTTGGTCTGGCAGACAAACCGTGTTGCATCACATTGGAATGGAAATGCAAGAAGTCGAAGATATACATAGATACATTTTCTTTTTCTTCCTGTAATATACATCTGATTGAACCGGTAAAGGAAAGTAATACCAGTTCACGTTGCTCTCTTTTTCAGACTCATTGGTGTGCATCCATGTCTGTAACAAAATGAGAACAAAACCCATACAAACCCAGCCGTATATTCATCACACTGTTTGAAACTCTTGGTAGGATTTGTCCTTGGCCGTCTAGGCTCAGAGCTATCCCAACATTATAGGAAGCCATGTCCTACTTTTCACAGTTGGAGGGGAAAGTGTTGATCTGTTTGGGAAGGAGAGTCAGGGCCTGGAGGGATGGCACTTCTGAAAGGGAGAAAATCCTTGGGAGTTTTCTTTGTACTGGTTAAGATGCCCTTTCCTAAAATGGAGAAGTCATTGAAAACTCAGATTCAGGCAATAAAGAAGTATATTATCTCACAGTAGTGGAAATTCAGAGAATAGGGTCCCCGGAGTCTATTTATTAGTGGCTCAATCATGTCACCAAGGACTTTGGCTGATTTGGGTTTTTGTTTCTGAATATCCATTCCTTGTAACAGGATTAAACATCCCTGCCCACCTTCACATGACTTGCCCTACTCCTATGGGCAGTGCATGCTCCAACCCCACCCCCCTAACCCCCCAACCCCACCGCTTCTTCCTGACTTTGGGCTCCGCCCATAAAATGCTCGGCCGGTGATGAGAGAGAGAACAGGCATGACACATCCACGCAGAAACTTTAAAGGAGTAGCTTGACTCTTTGCAGGTTGCTGCTTTCTGCCAGGAGAACAGCCTGTCTCTCTAGCAGCTACTCCTGAGCTTGGGTCTGGAACAAGAAGACACTTGGGGATGACCGGGCCCAGAAGTCCCACAGTCCTCATATGACAACGGGAAATAAATATGTGTTGCTTTTAAGCCGCTCACACATTGGAGTTGTTTATTGCCACAGGAAAAAATGACTAATTTTAGAACCCAGTGTCCTTCCATCTCTCCGTTCCTGTCCCTGCCAGTGGAGGCTGCTTTCTAAAGTGAGTTTTCCTTGCGGTTGGAGAATGGCAGCGGCCGTTCCAAGCATCAGCTCCAGATGTGATGCTAGCCAGAGGCAGAGCAGGGGCCATCTCATTCTGCGTGTCCTTAAAAGTGGAGACACATTTTGCAGAAGCTCCACGGCAGACCTCCTCTGGCGCCTCCCTGAGCAGAAATGGGTCACAGGCTCTCCTTGAAACCTTTTTGTTGGTGAGGAGCATGGTACCGCTGTGATGGACTCCCCAGCTGGGATGGCTGACCCTCTTTTGAATCATGAATGAGATGGGGCTGGGAACAGTTAGATCCTCGAGCTGCCAGGCAAGGGGGAGAAAGGAAAGTCAGTAGGCAGCCCTGTATGCTCCCTACACCTTCCTTAATCTTCCATGACACTTTACACCTCTCCTTTCCCCCACATCTGTTGCCCCAGCCATTTCCACTTTCTTCTTCATTTCACTCTTCATCCTCTTCTCACTTTGGCCTCCTTTTCCATAAAGAATGGGATATTGAGAGGAGAGACCATCATGGTTCATGGAGAAAAATGATTTCAATTTTTTTTTTTTTCCCAGCAGAGCATCAGTGTGCCTCAGACACTAATGAAACATGTAGTTTAGGTTCCTAAGAAACTCTGAATTCACATATATCCAGTGGAGCCTCTCTGTTCAGATCTACCAGATCGATTCAGATCTACCAGACCGATTCAGATCTACCAGACTGATTCAGATCTCTATTCAAATCTACCAGAGATTTCCCAGGTGCCACGTTTTGAGGATTAGAGAGAAGAGGGAACTGTTCCTCTGTTTTCCATGTATGAGGCCGAGAATCGAGGCCTTGGGCTCAGGAGGAGGTGGCTGTTTTCAGGGAGCATGCTGTAAACCTCAGGATGATGCTGATGTTCTGAGAAATACAGTTTCTAGGTTTTCTTGAATTGTCTTGTTGGTTTCCCAGCTTCCAGTTCAAGTTCAAAGCCCAGAGAAAGAGCCCTGAATGGTGGCTCTAAGGGAAGGTGAGGAGCAGAAACTTGAATAGGCATCAGGTATTCAATTTATGGCACACGGATTTTCCAGAACGGTGTTCATACGACCGCATTCCATTCAAGATTGGTATTCCCGAAAAAAACACATATGTCCTGAAAGTGTTTGGCAAAATACATCTTAAGTGTGTTCTCTTTTTAAAGCCAGATGTGATGCAAGTTCTCTTTGCCATGCCTGATGCATTGATTGCTTTCTTATTAAGGGGTAGAAAGCCATAGAGATTGATCATCAAGATTCTAGAAACAGACTGCCCGAGATTTATTGCAACGCTACCATTCAATACCTCTTTCCTCTGTGTCTCACTTTCCTCACTGGTCAAACTAAGTAGTAATACATGTATTTATTTAGCAATGAAATGAGATATGGTATGTAGTAAGTATTATCGAAGCATTATTATTTTAAATCTCTCTTTCCCTCTTCCTCCTTCTCTCTCGCTCTCTTTTTTTACCCCAAAGAAAATATTTTCCATAGGCAAACAATTGAATCGTAGGAAGAGGGAGATTTATGTATGCAGACCCCGAAGTACACCCATGAAATGGTTAGGTGGGATAAAGGAGAGATGGGACATAACTAGAGGTATAAAATAATCTTTGTGTTGTTCTATTTTAAGGGTTCGTTACAGGCATAGATAGATAGATGTCTATATCTATTGTATCCACTGTAACTATTATAATATTGAGAAGGTTGTCTTATACTATTAAGTTCTTTTTTTTCTGGGCTAGTATGGAGAAGGAGGATATTTTCATTTCTCATGTTCTTTCATTAAAAATGATAGGAAAATGGATAATCTTCTGTTTTCAGTATCTTCATAGAACATGTATTTAAATGGCAACATTTGTATTCTTTATTTGGCCTCAAAATCTAAGAAACACTTGTAGAGATATTTTACTGAATCAAAAAGCAAAATAATTATATTACTGGTAAATTGGAAGGGTCTGTGAAAAAGTGAAAATAAGGGACCGTGTGATGGCGCAGAAAGCAGCCTGCTGTGTTTGGCCATGGCACCAACAATGTGGTTATTGTATGGCACGGAGCCAAAAAAAAAGAGCTCCCCCCCCCCCCCCCCCCCCCCCCCCCCCGCCGTGGCACCACTTTTAGCCTGTCCTCTCTGATAATAATGGCCAACTTCAGACAACCTTAAAAGGCATTTGAGCACTTCTAAGTATAGGTCTGTGTGAGAATTTGAAATCCTTCTCCTTTTCTTGGACGGAAGGAAACAGCAATGAACTGAAATCTTGGAATCTCGGTTTTGTAGCCTGATACCCTTTGACTTTCTGAGGCATACTGTAAATCTCTTTTTCTTGCTGTCACTGGGGCTGTAATATGGCCTGTAGAGAAGGTATGGTTGCTCCACTGAAGATCAGAGAGGATAAGGCCCAAGGTACCTCGGCTAGTCCTTGTGGACAGCACGGGACCCAAATATGGCCGCAGTCCGGTGTGTAGTGATTATATCCTGAAAACCGTCCCCTCCATCTTGCCATTGTGGCCCCACTGCCATGGAGTCTTTTCTCCTTCTTGGTACTTGTTTCCTTTTAAGAGAGAAGCAGTTTTCTAACTCCGGCCCGTGAACCTTTGAAGGTCCTTTAAGGCCCTTTCAGGGTTCATGAGGTCAAATCTATTTTCATAATAATCTTAAGACATTGTTTATCTTCTTTACTGTGCTGACATGATGGAAAACTACTGGTGTCCTGGCACACACCAGGGCAGCGAGAACACATCTTTTGTCTAATGTACCGGTGATGAAATGAGAAGGACCCCCAAAGCACTTTGCGGCCCACCAAAGCCTAATGACCAACTTGGGGAGAAACCCTTCTGCAACTGAGTCGCAGACTGAATTAGTTGCTTTTTTCATGAGATGCTCTTCTATTTAAAAGCACACCTAGCTGACAAACTTTGGGTATTTATATTTCGGCTTTTGACAGGTACTTTTTCGAAGATAAATGAAGTCGACCTGTCAATGTTGAGGAAAACAACTGACAGTACGTTTTAGCTGATGATAAAATTTGAGCCTCACACAAAACTGTGAGTCTTTGGAAACCAAGGATGTGCTACCAGGGGCCTAATCGTTTCCTAATAATTGGAGACTTTTCTGATGAGATTGGAAATGATATTAACAAATGTGATTTTTGATGTTGCATAATGAAAATGTGTCAGCATTCAGAAGATCTGCCAAACTTAGTGAACTAATATTTTCCAAATGACCGAGGCTTAATGGTTAATTAGACATGGGGAAAACATCCATTCAAAGTGAAAGGTAGGCCAATGAATTTTAATGAAGCAAAGTACAGAAAGTCCATTGATATGGTTTCAGATAGCACACTGCAACTAATTTTAAGAAACTACCACTTGTCAAGTTTTGGTGTAGTGTTGAAATGCATTTCCACAATTATATGAGAAGGCCATTAAAATACTTCTCCCTTTTCCAACTACATATATGTGTGAGGCTCCGTTTTTTAAATACTTTAACCAAAACAGCATATCACAACAGAGACATAAAAACAGAAGTAAGTATGAGAACCTAAAGTCTTTAATTAAGGCAGGCATGAAAAGGATTTATAAAATGTAGAACAATTATACTCTTCTCAGTAAAATGTCTTTGGGGAAATACGCTTATTGATAAAATACATTATTCATGTTAACATGGAATGGGTTTAATTTTAACAAATCAAGAAATATTTTATACATTTCTCAGTTTTAATTTCTAATATGGTAAACAAAAGTTTTGGTTCCAAGACAGTATTCCAGCTACTGGGGACACGGCACCATATAACAGAATGTTTGATCAGTGTATATAGCACATTTCGAAGGATAGTGCACCAATACTCAGGGTATCTACTTTATGCTGATGCTAAAACTGGGCCTTTTGAGCTCTTTCTTGGTACTTTCCCAAGAAAGGCTGGCATCTCCACCTAATTTACTATAGGCCATCATCCTCTCCAAGCTTTGAAGGGCCATTCCAGCAATGTATTAGGACAGGTTCCAGGTATCTGTCAAGATGTTTAATCTTTTTTTTTTTTTTTTAAGATTTTATTTATTTATTTGACAGAGAGAGACACAGCGAGAGAGGGAACACAAGCAGGGGGAGTGGGAGAGGGAGAAGCAGGCTTCCCGCGGAGCAGGGAGCCTGATGTGGGGCTGGAACCCAAGACTCCGGGATCATGACCTGAGCCGAAGGCAGACGCTTAACGACTGAACCACCCAGGTGCCCCCAAGATGTTTAATCTTAAGATGTGGGAGAACTTCCCTTTATTGGTAAATTCTCTCCTATCCAGGCTTGTAGTCTGGCTGTATACTTCCACCCCCCAGTCCTGTATCCTCAAATTATATTTCCAGACATTTCCTTCTGGTTACTACAGGAGAAACCATATCCTTCAACTATTTTGATGATAATCCATTTCCTCCCATAGTAGCAAATGTACTTCCCCTACTTGAGCTATGCTGAGAACGGACCTTAGTTATTGGTCTAGAAACAATGAGAGGGGCCAAGGGAGCATCTTGAGTGGTCAAACATCATGTTGCACGGCATCTTTCTTAGATGACAGTTTTTAGGACACAGGATGCTGTTCTTTACTAGCCAGGGCAAGAGGCTGCTTCTAAACACCTAGACAGTTCATAAGACTCTGGAAATTCAAAGTTTCTAAAGGTATCAACCACCCAAAATTCCCCATCCCACGTCTCAGGGTCTTACTGCTACCTTTTTTGGGCTCTAGGTTTTGCACAGGAGACGTTTGAACTGTGAATTCAGGCTCCTTTGTAACTCTACCACTCTTAAGATCAAAGCTTGGACCTGATTTTCAGCACAGTTTGCTTGTTGGCTGCAGGATATGTAGGTTTCTCCAAAGCCTGTAGGCTTTCTGGCTCCAACAGCTTGCCCTGCATTGACAGCTGGCTGTCCCAGAATGTAATTCTTTCTCTTTGAGGCTTCCAGGACATTTAACAGAAGCTACCCAACTCTTTATAATTATTACTGCCCTTACATCTTACCAGGACTACGGGAAATGCGTAAGTCAGTGCCTTCCCCTCTGCCTGGCCCCCATCCACACAGATGAGCATTTTAATAACTGTGAAGCCACAGCTGGCCAGGATTCTCACTACCCACCTACCATCAGCAATAGGATCTTCTTGCCATTTGGCTGGCGAATGGTCCCGTTCCAGAATCTCATCTTGGGGGTCCCTATCTAGGGCCAGTTCTTGTAGCATTTGCCTAAAAAGCAGATTCGAAGGCAAGGGCTCAAGTGCTGGTTGCTTCTGTTGGAGGTGAACCCAGCAGGCACGCGTGGAGAATGATTAGGTGGGGTTGGAAGGGAGGAAAGCCAGTAAAGGACTGGGTTAGTGAATGGGTTACTGTGGACCACTGGGGCACTATTCTGCCATATGCAGAACATATCTCAGAGTTACTTCCCGTGGCTGTTTATCCACTAGCTTCTGTCCCTCCCATGGCCTGGAGCAATAATAGCTCCATGGCACTTCTGGCCTGACCTGCTGTAGGCTGAGCTTGCGCCTGTGGCCAGAGCCTTCCAGTTGCAGACAGGTGAGGCAGGAACCCGTCTATGTGTGTGAGAACTGCCGACTGAAACTGCAGGTGACCTCCACAGTGGGTTGAAGGATACGGGCACACCACTGCCATTTGGAAAGCTAGACAAGGGAGCTCGGACCCAGTGTGGTAGAGAACAGGGATCCCCTGAATATTTTCCCACATATTAGCATCTGGATGTTTGGGGCGCATGTCTGGTGGGGCAATGAAACTTTTTTAATGTAGGGAGATACTAGAGGCAGGGAGGCCAGGGGAAAACTGTGATAATGACCCAAGTATGACGTGCAGAGAGGCTCAGCTAAGGCAAGGTAATGAGCATGCAGAGGAAGAACAAACGGAACAAAGCATTTCTACTTCTTTGCCTTTCACTCTTATGTATCATTCGATGGCAAGAAAATATCAGGATAAAGCTCATAATATGGCCTAGAGCATCAAAAGACAAGGAGAAGGAGAAAAGCATATCACATTCTGCATGGAGCACTGGGTGTTATACGCAAACAATGAATCATGGAACACTACATCAAAAACTAATGATGTAATGTATGGTGATTAACATAACAATAAAAAATTTTAAAAAAAGGAGAAAAGCATATGGTACAGTGCCACAGAAAGGTAAAATCATGCCACTTACATGTAGTTTAGAGACACACCTGAGTAACATGGTGCTAAAAGTAAAAGAAATACGTTGGAATAATAAATACCGAATTTAGGACAGTGGTTCACTTCTGGACATCAAGAGGAAAAGATAACTGGAAAGAGGATCCTTGGGGCTTCAGCTGTGCTGGGGTTGCTTTATTTCTCAGCCTGGGTGGTGGATACTTTTGCGCTCATTATGTAATTATTTATACTCTGGGTATTTCTAAAGTAATGCAAGATATATTTGAAAACATTTTATTTTTTTAAAGATTTTATTTATTTATTTTTGAGAGAGAGAGTGAGAGAGAGAGAGAGCACAAGAAGGGGTAGGGTCAGAGGGAGAAGCAGACTCCCCGCCAAGCAGGGAGCCCAATGCGGGACTCGATCCGGGGACTCCAGGATCATGACCTGAGCCGAAGGCAGTCGCTTAACCAACTGAACCACCCAGGCGCCCTGAAAACATTTTAAAGCACAGGACTTGATGGCTTAGGGTATACATAGGGGAATGAGAAATAAGCTAAGTTGATCCCATGTCTTCTTTTTAGCTTTTTACCATATGATCAGAAACAGATGAAAACTTTCTCTCTTTCATATACACACAGGTATACACATAGGTCCATGGAGAATAATAATAAGGAGGTAACTGGAATGTGTTACTCACTGTGACGTTTACTCACTGTCTATGCTAAAGCTCCGACAAGTAACATTTGAATTAGCCATAATTTCCATGGGCAGTGGGTGATTTATAGAAGTCTCCCAGTTCTAAGACAAAATGGCCAAGTTTAGAGGGATAAATGATGACATGGAGTTAAGTTTTACAGAAGTGTTTTCGAGGATAGCACTAAACTTTAAGATGGATTTTTCTCAAAGGAACGAACCCTCGAGCTTCCATTAAGTATTGTGAACGGGTTTTTATCATGGACAGCTCCAAGGGGGAGCTGTGATGCTTCTTTCCGGTGCAAGTTTTTCAGGAGTAACAGCATAATCTGCCTTCTGTTCTTGCATCATAGGGTTTTAGTCTTTAGGTGGCTGCTTACACGGGAGTGTGTGGTGAATGACAACAGAATGAATGACATGTGTAAGAGAAACAATATGGGGGTCCTTTCCCTTGGTTGTGCTTTCATTTGACTACAGTCTTTCTTTGCACTCACTGACTGTTAGTGATATCCAGGCAAAACGCCCATGCTAAGGGACAGATGGGAAGTCACTTGGAGAACATACTGGGTTTCTTTATTTGCAACTCAATCATTCAACTTAATGATAGTACTGAGACCCTCCAAGAAACAAAAAAGATATTCAAATCATCTTGAAAGCCCTAAGGTTTTCTCTGAGTATTTGGAAGTAATGCTGAAGACAGGCAATGCAGTTTCACAAGGGGAAAGCCCTGACCATTGCTTTTTTATAAAAGGAAAGTCAAGCTTTTTTTTTCCCTTCAAAATTTTATGTTCTAGTTCTCAAGGGCAATATTATTTGCTATATCCTTGGACTTTGAATTTTATGATAATTTTTATGGGAGGAGGGACTGCATTTAATAAAACTTGAATAAAATGATATTTTTCTTGAGCTGCCTAATAAAATTGAACCTCAGGACATTTCCTGGAAAAGGTATGTCCTGGGTTTCTGGTTAGCTTGTCACAAAGAAAGAAAGTCGCAGGATTTTTAAGAACAACCTGAAATATTCAGGGCTTTTTATTTCTTCTCCCTTAGTTGTGACTTTGCCTTGCTCTTTGGGAATGGGAAAATAATGTCACCGATCTGGCTCTGGTTTTCCCAGTGACACAGGAGGAACAAGATTGCTGTGGTTATTTATTTTTCATTGTCAGAGAGTTCTCTAAGTTTTCTACTGTATGGGGGAAGGGGGTGGGTCGCCAACCTCTTGTAAATGGAGTCTTGAGTTGCTGACTATTTTGTGTGAGGGCGGGTAGGGGGAGAGACAATGGGTGGGGATATTTGTCCTTCTTTTGTACCATTATCCCTAAAAAGATTAAGCCTACTAGTCATTGAGAATTTACTGTTAATTACTTTAATTGGATGATTAAATTGCTTTTATCTTTACCGATGGCCAAGATCAGAACAGTTATTAATCCTTAATTCAACAAAGGTTGTATTGAACTATTTGGCCTGAGGCATTTTTGAGGTGAAGGGGCATGGAGGAGAGAGGAAGAATCTGGGATAACAGAGTACTCCGGCTGGGTACTTTGGACTGCTTCAAGACAGCAGGAGGCACTCGGGGATTTAGGAGTTTGGAGACACGTGGTGTAAGCGAGTACGTGCCTGTGGGTGGGGATGTGTGCACGTGTGTGGGGTTGGGGAGCACTTCTGTCATTTGGTGTCTGGAGCAAAGGCTCCTAAACGTCTTGCAGTTGCAGGGACTGTACAAAGAGCTGTCATGCCCCAAATATTTATGTGCAGAATTCTGTTGGGAAACGGGTCGAAGAAACAAACTGATATGAGAAGCCCAAACGTCTTGTACTTTGCAGTTTTGCCCAGAGTCCTGGTGGCAGCGATAGAAAGTCATCGACTAATTTATTTAGTGCTACCAACCTTGGTATTTTCTTAGCGTGTTGTTGCCTGCACTTGAGTCCAGAAATCAATGAGTCAACTGAGAGGTGAATCAAAGCAAAAACCGACAGCAAAAGCAGGCTGTTAACTGGTCCAAAGTATCCTAAATTACACCCAAAGCAGCAGATCTGCGTATTGTACAACTTAAAAAAGGAAAAAGCCCTGATTTGTTTGTAAGCAAGACAGCAATACCTAGTAATCTTCTATTTTACTTTCTTTTCTTCCCCACTAACCAGTTGCGTGCTGTTTCCTTTCAGCCATCATTGAAAAAGGGTGTTTTAACTTTTGTTTGAACGTTAGCAATGCTCTAAGTATTCTATGGATTAGGGAAATCAAGACATTTAATTAAACCATATGTAAGTGATAAATAGCATCTTTAGTACTTATAGTTGATGAAGTGGTTGGAATTAATCATTTCAAAGTATGAGCAGGTTGAGACCAGCAGATGTTTTCAATTCTAAGTCCCGCCCCCCCTCCTTTTTTTCTTGCTGTGGCAGATGCACCTTTGCTGAGTCTGGCTGTTGAGTGCATGGCCTTTGCTGGGCTTGTTAGCCTTAACGCTGGTTAGTGATTTGTGTTGGGCTCTTAAGCATGAAAGGGAAGCAATGTGATCTTGTTTCAGGGAAAGAATAGATGAAATGTCCCTGAGTAAATACTAGAAGGGTGTTATGACTTTTAAAAGTTGGCTCAGGCAAGTTTCACTTAACAATGCCTGGGAGGCCCCTTGGAGTGGAATAAATCACGGGTAATGATATAATAATTTCTTTAAAATATAGTGTGGAAAACCAATGTCTATTGGCAAATGTCAGATCTGGTGTCCAGGAAACTAGCATCACTGCTTTTTTGAGAAGGGTCCACGTATGCAAACTAAAAGGAATTTCTAATAGCCTTTGATAAAAACAAAACAAAACAGAAAAACCCAAACAGATACTTTGACAAACAGGCTGAGAAACAAACAAGACAAAGGAATAAGACAGTTTTTGCTTTTGATTTTAAGTAGTCAGTCCCGGTAGAAAGGGCTGATGCCTCCAAATTTCTTTCCTAATATTAATTCAAGTTGTGTGATGAAGAAATGTAGTATAGTGGGGTTGATATAATAACTGAAAGGAATAAAAAATGCATAGCTCCTTCCAGTACCACCAAAATAATCAAACAAAAACACATCGTGAACCAGAGAGAGGTTTCTCATCGCTTGAGCCCGTGTTGAAACCATTTGGTGAAGACCTGGAAATATGGTCAGTTCTTATCTTTCGGATAGTGAAAGGCAAGTGAAAGATAGTAGCAAATAGTCACAAAATATTCACACTGCCTAGTGGCAACACAGAAGCCCTGGTTTCTGAACAACCTTGAGGAATCCACTAAAAGGGGCCCATCTGGGACATCCAAGCATCAAGCTAAAATGGCATTGTGTACCTATGTATCTTTGTCAGTCTTGGACCCATGTCTTTATCCCTTTTCCTGATAGCAGAGCACTCAATTGACCTGTTTTTTTTTGTTGCTGTTGTTTGTTTTTTGTTTTTGTTTTTGTTTTTTTTAACCACAGTATGGAGGATTTTCTGTGGCTTTTAACAAGACCTACAAGAAAAAGAAAACATGTTTATATCAATACCCATTCTTTCAGAACTTTGAAGCTACTGAGTAGGTGGGTATCATTTGAAGGTAAAGTTCGAGATCTCTCAAAGCAGGAAAGTACCTGTAGAGATTCTGTGTCCACATGGATTGAGATTCTCCCTGGGCCTAAGTCAAGGCAAAAGACCTGAAGAGCATCTTGAAATGTTGCCAGCAGGTCAAGCTTTTCTTTGCTCAGCAGGGTGAGGACTAAGCTGATGAAGTTGAGCTTTATATTTCTGGGGGGAATTAATCAAACCTGTAGATTATCATGATCACTAAAGGGAATTATGATATGAACCCCTTTGATAGATGTCCAATTATTGAGGATTACACGAAGTTTATGAATTTTTCAGGAAATGAGGTATGGACCTTATTTTGCTGAAGTTAATTGCCCTTTGCAATCTTGGTGTGGCAAAGCCCACATCTCATAGGAATTTGATTGAAATTTCTAGGCTCAGAGCTGTTGTGCTGATGGTGATTTTGGGTTAAGAGATAGGAGTGACTGAAAGGTTAGAGGGAAGAAGGATTAGAAATGTGATATGTGGTTTTGCAGATTTAAGTTTAGGTCAGGGAAGAAAGATGCCAACTGCAGGCGCCAGCTCATTTTCCATTTAAAGGGGATTTAGAATTATCTCAAATTCCTTCCAACTTTAAGGGTTTGCCATTCTCTGATAACAATGACGAAGACGAAAGTAAGGGCAGTGGGGAAGGAAAGTCAAATGGGTGAGGTTGGCCTGGGTCGATGATTGGAGGAGCCAGGATGGGTTCGAATATACCAAATCTTGCCTTCTGAATATGTCTCCCAGTTGATCAGTCTAGCAATTTGTTCAGGTGTGTCTCTGCAGCACATTTTCCTGGTGGCAGTGTCCCACTGGAACCACTCCAGGTGGGGCCACTTTTGTGGGGCAAAATAGAACTAGAGGAGGCATCGTAATAGAACAGTAAGGTCCTTGGCTCTAGAGAGAGATTGCTTGGATTCAAAGTCCAGCTTTACCACATGCTAGAATATCGAGGAAATGGCTGACCCTTATCTGTGCCTCAGTTTCCTCATTTATAAATGGCAGTGATAAAGTACCCACCTCATAGAATTCTTTTGATAAATAAGTTCATTTTGTTTACTGTCTGCACCATGAGTATAGGGCTTAATGTGTGTCTCATTTACTGTGGCATGCCCAGCACCCGAACACTGTCCAACACATAGTAGGTGCTTGATATTTGTTGAATGAGTGGATAATTTTTCTTTCCAGTGAGTATTCTGTTTTCTTTCAAGAGAGTATTCATACTTTCAATGTCACACTCAATCCTTAGGGAGCATTGGTTCTTGGTATCATTTTTCTAAAGGGACTAATCTGTTTGTTTGCCTTCAAATTTTCAATACTCAGGACAGTCCTGGTACGTAGAAAGAAGATGCTTGTGGTAGGCAGAATAATGTCCTCTCCCTTAAAGATGTCCAATTCCTTTTCCCCAAACCTGTGACTATGTTAAGTAACATTGGAAAAGGGGGATTAAAATTGTAGACAGAATTAAGATTGCTAATCGGTTGACCTGAAAGTAGGAAGATTATGTTAGATTATCTGGTTGGGCCCATTGTCAATATCAGGGTCCTTAAAAGTAGAAAAGGGAGACAGAAGAGAGTCAGAGAAAGGGATGGGACATTGGAAGCAGACTTAGAGACATGCTTCATTGTTGGCCTTGAGGATGGAAGAAGGGGATCACGGGGTAAGCAATGAGGGCAGCAAGAGAAAAAAGTTAGCATGCTCAATAAGTATATGTTGAATTGAATCTGAATGAATGATTTTCATCCCCATGATCAATTAGGCTTTATTAGTTCCTTATGAGGTAAATGCTATATGCTTCATGTAAAGAAATCTAACAATATATAAAAAATTGATAAAAAGCGTAAAGGTCATGTGGAATCCTGCTACCTGTGACAGCTACTCTGAGTATGTAGGTATTAATTTTTTCATGAATCTCTTTATGCAAGCACACACACACACACACACACACACACACGCACACGCACACACACCCGCAAATTTTGCTTACATGGGATTCTACTACACATGGCAGTTTGCTTTTTTATCATGGACCCTTCCTCATTCTTCCCAGCATCAATACCCCTCATTCCAATTCTACCTACACACCCCAACTGGGAAGGCATGATAATACCCTAACGTGTGTCCTTCAATATATTTTTTTTTTGTACTCCAATGATCTTAGGCCTCCCCCACTCCCCAATCTAGGCTATCTTTTGTCATTTTATGTTTTACAAAAATGGGATCATCTGACACACTCTTTTGTAGGATTGCTTTTCTTACTCAGTGAAATCCTTACTCGGGAAAATCTTCCCAAGTCATTTTCTAGGACTGCCCCATATTCTGTGATATGAATTTAACACAATTTATTTAACCATTGTTGATAGACATTCTCTTTGTTTTCAATTACTGGTTACTGCAGACGGTGCTGTCATCCCTCCATTTCTTATTTCTTGCACAAAGGAAAACATTCTTAATTTGTAAAGGCTATTTTCAAGGGATGCCTCCTTATGATGTTAAGGATTCCCGAGAGGAGGCTGCATTCTCCCTAGAAGTTAGTATCTGGGGTTGGAGTTAATGTCCACAGAAATAGTAGGAAATGGGGGAGACAGCGAAGTTACATGAAAAAACTGGCAAATACCTCTTCTCTAGAACTTAAACTGAGAAAGTCTTCCATTTACAATCCTTTCTATCAACTTTTTTGGAAGCATAAGGTAGTCATTGACACTGGTTGACCTCTCTTAAGGAAATTCAGCATTGTAGAGGGTCCACTAGGTAAATACGGTTAGGTCATTGCTCCCTTTGGTTTACACCGGCAACGTTCAGGGTGATTCAGCTCCACGTTGGATGAAAAAGGCATATTAATTAAAAAGTGTTCAGAAGGTCAGTACTACTAAACTATTCATCGATTCCCTCTGTGACCTTGTCTGCTTCATTGGTTCTTTGTCGGCAGCCACGACTCCAGGTCGGTTTGATGAGAGACCTCTTGTTGGTGCTGTCTCTTAAGTACAACCATTCAGTGATGTGTTTTTGGGATCCGAATCAAAGGAACATTTTTCTGCAATCTGCGCAAACCTGCTTGGCACGCGTTCTTGTTTATGGAAAATCCAAATGTATATTTGTGTTCTTTTGAAAGGGGTGGGAGTTGGAAGGGAGGTCACACGGGAGATTAAGACGCTAGCTTCCCACTCAGTGAGCTGAATTCTTAAAGCCTTATCTGATTTCATAAAGTAAGCAGAAGTTGGAGCTCTGTCTAGACTCTGGCTGACATGTAGACAAAAGAAAAGAATCTGCTCAGTGGTGGGCCAGTAGCTGATTCGACTTGAAGGATGCCCTGGGGTGCAAGGAGTGGTTGGGCTGTGATGAAGGAAACCCTTTCCTTCATCTCTACTGCTTACTGGTCACGTTATCCGCACTATCTCATTCAGTTCTTGCACTCTGTGGGAGGGAGGGGGTTGGCGGTGGTGGTGGTGGTGGGGGGTGTTGGCCAGGGCAGGGAACACTAAGAAAGCTTCACACGTGAAACAGCCTCAGAGAGCAATTTTGCCTCATGTTATACAGCTAAGAAATGGTAGAGTCAGGACCAAAATACATAAAACTACATTTAAAAAAAATCTTCATTACAGAAAATATCCTACACGTGGAAGAGTTGAAAGCTTATTATAATTTACCGTCCTGAGCCACCCACCAAGTTTCAAAAATGGTCAGTTCGTAGCCAATCCTGTTCATCACTACCATCTTACTTGAGTTCCCTCCCCAGTTGGGATATTCTGGAACAAATTCCAGTTATTGTCTTTCAGGGTGTATTTCCCAAAGATAAGTATTTATTGAAAATATAATCACAACACAACTTGGCACCTAAATTAAAATAATCATTCCTTAATACCATCAGAGGTCCAGTCGGGTTCTGGATTTCCCTGATTGTGGGGCCAGCATTTTAACACAGGTCTCCATGGAAAGTTTGAGGGACAGGTGTGTGAGAAGGTTGGTGGGTGTAGTTGGGCCACTCTGGAAAAAACTTGCCCTGCAACATTTCTTTTGCCCAAAATTCTTTAAATGGAAATCTGCTCAAATAGAAGCTATTGCTCCCTGGAATCCTCCACAAGCAAGCAACTGTTAAGTTCTGTTCTGCTTTTTTTTTTCTTCTTCAAAGGTTTTATTTATTTATTTGACAGAGAGAGACAGTGAGAGAGGGAACACAAGCAGGGGGAGTGGGAGAGGGAGAAGCAGGCTCCCTGCTGAGCCCGACGTGGGGGCTCGATCCCAGGACCCCAGGACCACGACCGGAGCCCAAGGCAGACGCCCAATGACTGAGCCACACAGGCACCCCCTGTTCTGCTTTTAACATGCTTTGTAGATCTAAAAAGTAAAGGAAATGGGGAAAAGGTATATAGTTCAGCCTCATTTCAAATTATGGGCATCTGGGGAAAGGAGAGGGAGTGAGTGAGAGAGAGAGAGACAGACAGAGATGGAGAGAAAGAGGGGAAAACAGAAAAGGGGTGGCAAATCTTTCCCCAGCAGAAGAAAGGGAGACATTTTTATTCTGAGCCATGAAATATTATTCACGATCACTTTGTTCTTGTCAACATGGAGCTAAGAAATGATTATGTAAAGGAATAAAATATGTTCTCTGTTCTGGGGCGCCTGGGTGGCTCAGTCAGTTAAGTGTCTGCCTTTGGCTCAGGTTATGATCCCAGGGTCCTGGGATGGAGCCCCGCCTTGCCTCAGTCTCACTGCTCAAGCCTGCTTCTCCTCCTCCCTCTGCCCCTGCTCCTATGCTCTCTCTCTTGCTCGCTTCAAATAAATAAATAAAATCTTAAAAACAAATAAAAAAAACCCCATGTTCTGTGTTCTAGTTGATTAACCAGGTTTTATTGCCATTCCTAGTAAAGGATTTCAGCTAAAGCATTAGATCAGTAGCCTTTGATTTCTAAACTTAGGTAGAAATCCAGTTTTGCTCTTTGGTTCTTTTTCCTCACATTCCTGGAATTCATGAGTTTTGCCCTGAACTCTCTGGGAGCAAGGGCCGAGGTCTGGACAGGACTTTTCAATTAATGCAAATCATGGTCTCTGCTTCTCCTCGATGTTAGCATGTGACAGGGCTGGAGGCCTTTATTTTGCTTAGAGCAGTGACCAAGGAAATGAATGCACGCTTTTGAATATTTGACAAATGTGACAAGCGTGTGCGGCTGCAGCTGCAGCTGGCTGCCCTTAGTGTTTTAATTTAGGTGCTTTCTCAACCAACAGTGTGGGATCTGCCCCACTAGACTGAGGTTTGGTCAAGTCAGGTCAGGAATGCAATTGAGATTTTCGCTTTCTGGCGGGGAAACATCGTCAAGGATGGGACCGGCTATGTAATTTGCAGGACCTGGTGCAAATAAAACTGTGGGGCTCCTTGCTCAAAAATATTGAAGGATTTCAAGATGACAGCAGCACAGCCCTTTAAGCAAGGGGACATGTGATGACTGTGAGGGTGACTTGCACATGAAGTTGACCTTGGGCAGGAAGCACAGAGCATATAGCTGGAAACGGACAGGTTAATCCGTGTTTCTGAGACAGAGAAAAGTAAGAGAGAGCCAGGAGTCTAGCTCAGCCCAGTGCAGAACTTGTAGGAGACAAGCAAAGAGCCCACAGGCCAGAACCAGGTAAGGGGACAGTAGTGAGAACACGTCTCAGGTGTCCTGATGCTATTTTGGCTAAGCTGGTATGTAGGTTCCCTAATCTATGCACGTTAGAGAGAGGAAGATCAGAGGTTACCTGGTGGCAGATTAAAGCCCAGGTCAAAGGTGAGTATAAATGCAAGAACATTAGAGAGACAAATGTTCACAGGCAAACAACAAAAGACCCAAAGCAGATTTTTCACAGTCTGTGAGCTGATCTTGAACTTTCCAGGGGCTTGGGCTTCGTAGAAAAAACATTCGGGCACTTCCTCCATGTTTCTGCATCTGGAAAGGGAGGCCCCTTTCTCTCAAGTGGTGAGTGACATCTTAGAGCTTATTTCTTTCCAGTAAAAGTGGAAAATATCAACTGAAGTTTCAAAGGAAAGGAAATGTAATGTATTTTCTCATCAAATTTGGCATTATCTATTTCGCAGGCGGGCCTTTAATCTTGCGTGCAGTATTTTTCCATTGTACAATTCTGAGTGTGCCTCGAATCTGTCTTACTCTTTTAACTTGGGCTTTCTAAAATATGATGGCGATTTGCACAACTTATCTTCTTTTCTCATTTGTTTCCTCGATATGTTTGATGATCACTTGCCAGGGTTTCTCCAGAGAAGCTCACAATTTTGCCTCTGCAAGTATTGAATGTAGCACAGATAAAGCTTCTTTGTTAGTGTGAATTCATTAATGGCTTTGATAAAAAGAACTTTCGTGTCCGGCATCCTGGGAGGACTGAAATGATTTGGGGCCTGTTGATAGGAACATAGAAATGAAGAAGTGCAATAATAGGCCTTTGAAAAATCCCATTAAATTTTTAAATGAGAAGGAAAGCCATGACTCGAGGACTATAGGGAAGTACCTTGCCATCCTCCTTCTCCCTAAGAACTGGAAAATGGAGACGTGAGATTGAGGTCTAGGAGTTGAACCTTTAAGTCAGTATATTATTATGTAAATCACAACAGAAAAAGGATGAGTTAAGGAGAAGGAAAGATTCTTTAGCCAAAAGCAGAACTACAGCCTGATGAAATGAATCAGGGAAGCATACGTTGACTGGACATGTGAGCAATGCAAACAGAAAAATCACAGAGGTAAACATTGGCAGTGTCCCTTCAAATGTTATCCAGGGGAGACAAAGCTTTAGTAGATGGACTTTAAGTACTCTTGACTCACTGGTTGACTCAGTGGTTAAATCCATCCCTGTGTTTGAAATGGCTGTGTTGCGTTTTTTTACACTGAGTTCATGAAACATTCAGACTTATGAACTATCCTTGTTATAGTCTATGCTTGCCAGTCAGCTTGATGAATATGATTCTTGGCTGCATTTGTCAATCATGTTTGAATAAGGAGGGTTCATACTATTCATTCACAAGTAGATTGTTCTGAGAGTTTCTGAGACCATTTCTTTTTCTAATGTAAGTTAATAAACTGAAATTCTGATCTTACCCATAGATGGGTGGCTGGATGAAGTAAATCAGCAGCAAGGGAAGGACCTACTCCAGGGGTACTGTCCTCAGGCCCTGGTACAATCAGAGATGACAAGCCGTGTTCTGAGTGTCTTCTTGACTAGTCTTGGAGCCCTGAGCATTCCAGGAGCAACCTGGGCATTGAGTTTGTCCTCTTCCAACTTGTTTAGTCCTTGTATCTGTGCCTTTTGTTGCATTCCAAGATCTTGTCATAACACAGGACTCTGAAAGCTACAACTGGAAGAGTGAACACATGGGCTCCAGGCTTTTCATGTTGGAGACAATTAACTCACTGTTCATGTAAATTTGTCTAGAAAGACCATAAACCCATCATGACTTTTGAACTCATTCTTTTAATACATTTTACCTTTCTCTATGCCTTCTTGTCTCAGGGAGGTAGCTCCTAGTTGGTCACATGTTCAAATCTGCTTTTGCTTCACAAATTAGATTTTGACTCATGCCCTTTGCTCATGTCTTCGGATCTTGGTTCCATGTCTATATTTTCAGGTTTGCTGCACCTGTCTCAGCAGTGACTCCTGATGACCATATGCCCAGAGGCTAAGACTCCTCTCCTTGGTACTTTGTCCATGGTCCACCTCTCCCTTGCTATCACTCCAGTCTCTCCAACCTCAAAAAATGCCCTGCAAAGCTGGATGAGTCCTCTCAGTCACACAGCCCCCCCCCTTTCAATGTGGATTCCAACTGAAGAGCAGGGAGAAGAATTTTGAGAACCCAACACAATGAAGGAATTGAAGTAGAAACCTGATAAAATAACCCAACAAATCCAGACAAGGCAGTTTTCACTTTCAGGCAACTGTGGGGCAGAACCGGGCAAGGTCATGAGGCTGTGCAGGTGGCCGAGACTTTCAGAAGAAATGGAAGGAACACAGAGGTGTCATGGCTTCAGGGAGGGAACATGTTAGGTGATAATCCTACACTTCAACAGTGACCATGAATGCCCTGGGGTTCCCAGTGGAAAATCACTACACACTAAGTTGCGAGTGACCTACGCCTGGAGCAGGGTGTAGACAAGCCACCTGGGGATTGAGCGTGAGCTGCTACAGTCAGGAAGCCTCACTCACACACCTGTTTTCCATCCTCAGCGTGTGGTGACTCTGTGGTAACATAACTCCCTGCTTTGGAAAATATAGGTTGATTTGTAGCATATTTTCTTGGCATCGGATTAGGGGCTGGGAGTTCATTTCAATTCATGTGAATTCTCTGGGGTTACATGGATAACAGTGAGCCTTTCTAGTCTGAGGAAATTTCATATTTTCTGAAACTGAGAAATGGACCCATGAAAATGTAGGGCTTTGATTTGTCTAAAAAAAAAAAAATCTTAAAAAAAATTTTCATCCATATTCTATGCTCCACCCTCCCCCCCCTCCCCAACCGACTCTGCTCCTCATTTATATATTTTACTTTGGCTTTACTGGAAGCTAATCTTGCTATTATTAGCTTTCAGTCAATCAGAATCCCACGGTGATAATAATGTCTTTGTATTTTGTTAAACAACACAAATATTTTTATAAGTGACACATATTTAATGAAAAAAAATGTCACCTTTAAGAAGGTAAAACAAGTTGACAAATGTTTCTTTAAGTGAAGCTAATTGCATGGAATATTTTATGACATTTCCATGGAAAATGTTACAGGACATCTCTAGAGGATTTCAGGGGAACTTTTATAGCTATTTCCTGCTCCATCAGCATTTAACAGAATCCCATGGAAAGCAGGGGTGCTTGCTGCTGCATCTGGTTAGTCATGGGCATCAGTTTCTGTTGGATCATGGAGGAGCCTGGAGAAAAAACACATTGGCCAAGACTGTCCCAAGACAATGTCAAGGACTCCTGTGGCCATGAGTGACCATGGGGCTCTAGAACGGATTTGAAAGAGGTCTGTGGGGTTAGATGTGGCAGGGAATGCCTCTCCTTCTTAGTTTCCATGGAGCGTCGCTCATTAAAGTGCTATCTACCTTGTTATCACAGTCCTCGGATGAAAGACCTGGTTGAAAATTCTCCTATATTGTAGAGACTGGCTTTGTGATTCCCCCCCACCTTTTTTTTTAATTGAGAAGTTTTAAATGGCACTAAGTGACAAAAAAATTCAGTACCTACTATACCAAAGACATACTACGTGTAAGGGATACAAATAAGTGTAAGTGCAAAGTATCTGCTCCAGAAACTGATCGCCTGTGGTTGATCGTGTAGAGTATGGCTTTGTTCGTGTTTGCCCACAATATTCTTCATTTAACAGGCAAGGCTCACCATACAGCTACATTCCACCACCATTTCTCTGTGAAACAAATGGTAACATATAATTATAGAGGTTTTCAGTGTACCATCTCATGAAGATTTGAAACAGCATCGTCATTTATTCAATCGACTGCACATGAATATGTCCTAACTAGGTAATGATTTTATGTTACCCTACCTGTATGTGATGTAAACTCGTCAAACCAAATTGGTATCAATGGTGGCCATCTGACATGCAATGGACGCTTGAATATCTGTGCTATTGGCAGAGAAATTGTGCAGTGGAGTCAGGAGATCCCATTCAGAGGCCCTCCGATGCTCTTGGTTCTTGGATGTTGCTTTAAGCTTTGACACTTACTAGATTATGGTGTCACTAAAACTCAGGTTATTCTGATTCTTGATGTACACCAACTGCACTCTTTACCTTCTCTGGAAGGGACACAGAGGTATTAATAATACCACATCTCACTAACTTAGACAATGTAATTTTATAAACATTTTCTTACCTATAATAACACTGAGAATGAATAGGACAGAAATTATTATCCCAAGAGGAAGAGCGTTTGAATGACCTGCTTTAGTTCACAGATCTATTTGTGGAAAGAGTAACAGAACCCAGGGATTCGGATTCTGGAGTCTCAGATATTTTCCATTGACTGGAACATATTGACTCTCTGGAGAAATGTTTAAAAGATGTCCATTTCTGAGGCTGAGGCTACACCAATGGGCTCTGTGTCTTGGTCCCCTTAAGTCACTGGACATCATTCCACATGGCCCATGACCCTCCCCAGTTGCTCATATGTTGTCCTTGTTCACATGGTGGTGTGTCTCCAGGATGCCAAAATAACTAATCAGTTCAAGATATTCTTTGAAAAAGTAAAACCAGTAGTGTTTAGTGTCATGGAGACAAAAACAACTGGTTTATTTGACTTTTATCCATTTTTCAATCAGTGGTTTTAGAGCCATGGAGAAATAGCTGGTCTTTGTTCATTTTAGGAGGTGGCTTTCCTCCCTCCCTCCCTCCCTTCTCTCTTTCTCTCTCCACCTCTTCTCTCTCTCCTCCTCCTTTCCTTCTTTTTTTAAAACACATTTCACTCTTTTTCCATCCTAGGTAACAAATGGTCATTATAGAAAAGTTGAAATACAGAGTGTAGAGAGAAGAAAAAATTAATATGCCTGCAGTCATATGGCCTACACAAACATTTTTTCCAACATGTTTGAAATAAGTAATTGTCCTTTCTCTTTCCTACAATCAGCTGGCTGAATTTCAGTTGTGTGTTGGAAATTTCCCCTTTGTTTCTAGCTCATTTATTAGATAATACCTGATCTTTAACCTTAGAGATGCCTGGTTAATTTTCTACAAAAACGTTAGGACATTCTTAGATCTGACATGACTTAACAATGAATAGTGGTATTAATTTATTTTTACTCACTGATTTTACTAATTTTTACTAATTTCACTAATTTTTACTTGCTGAACATGGGCTGAATTGGGAAAACTGAGTCTTAGATTTTGAGACCCCAGTCATGTGTGGGAGTAGCTGAATGCTTTTGTTATGCAGTGTCGTATCATGCCATTTATTCATTCATTCAAAACATATTAACTACCTCCTGTGTTCCAGACATTGTTCTGGGTAATGGGGATATGGTTATTGAAAAGTCAGACAGGTTGGTTCCTGTCTTCATGGTGCCCATCAAACACTAAGGAAGATGAACCTCAAGTAAATCATTACCTAGGAGGACAGGTAGGAAGGAGAAATGCATATCCTGGGCCAAAAGCCAGAGGTAAAGGCTATCATTGTTATGTAGGAGTTTATGCCTAAATCCCATGGATCTGCACATCTCATATGCCCAGCTGCAGAAACCTCTTCAGCTGTCTGGGTGTCACTGGGCTATGAACTTAGTATACTCCTGCTGATATGATATAGGAAAGAGGGTAAGAAAAGATTCACTTTAGGAGTTATCTGATATAGAAAGAGGAGGCATTAATCTACATTCACGCACAGGCATTCTCCCTGCAGGGGTCATGGACTGAGTGGGGAATAAGTGCCAGGAATCATTTAGCCACGACTCTTTCATCTGTGACCTTGGAATTTGAGAAATATGGGTTGCAGGTATCACTCTGTAGACTTTCCATTTTATTGACCTCAGCGACATTCCCATAAAGTTGGCATGGATTTCTTTAAAGTTACAGGTTCCTATGACTAATTTCTTGATAATTTTGGAGGCCAACCTTTGGTGGAGAGCAGCTCTGTGGCAGGATCCTTGAAGGGGGTAGCAGAATTTGTAGCAATTCCAGGTGGTCCCAACTGGAACAGAGACGTAGGGACAGAGCCATACAACTTAACATCAAGAAACTCAGGAGTATATATTTCAGGAGGTCCTAAGCTATGTTCGTGCTGGGTCTTGAATAAGAACTTGGAGTACGAGTTTACATGGTCACATACTAAGTTTTGATATATACTTTAAATGAATATGATCATGTTTTGGAAAACACTGCAGCGATAGAAAAATACCGAAGTACCCATCAGAAGAGCTGGGTTCTGGGGCGCCCGGGTGGCTCAGTCATTAGGCGTCTGCCTTCAGCTCAGGTCATGATCCCGGGGTCCTGGGATTGAGCCCCGCATCGGGCTCCTTGCTTGGCGGGAAGCCTGCTTCTCCCTCTCCCACTCCCCCTGCTTGTGTTTCTGCTCTCACTGTCTCTTTCTCTGTCAAATAAATAAATAAAATATTAAAAAAAAAAAAAGAGCTGGGTTCTATCTGGTCTTGGCTCCATTGGTCATCACGTGACTTCAGGCATGCACGTTGCCTCTTCCGGTCTCTGCTTTCTCATCTGAAACGTGAGGTTATTAACTAGATGACCTCTCACATCCCTTTTAGTTCCATAATTTTGTGATGTGAGAAGAATCCAAACTATCTTCACAGAGGAGTGGATTTGAACAAGACCGTTTTCCCCACCTCTCTTTTAATACTTGATGCTAAAATAGAACATTTGAGACACGATGTATGGGACACTGCCATGAAACAGAAAGAACTCTGAATTTGGAGTTTGTTGATTCTGTTTAGTAAATGCGTGACCCTGGGAGAATTATACTTAGGTTCTTTGGTCTCAGTCTCCTCCTCTGTAAAACGGGGCAAAACCACTTACCCTCACAAATCCCTCATGAAGATCATATGCCATGATATGTGCACAAATCCATAGTACCGTGCCTGACACCTAGCAGGGGTCAGCTGCCCATTCTCTCCTCCTCCTTCCCTCGCATCCTCCTGGACATGGCTGGCTAAGAATTCTAGCATGATCTTAGTCAAAGTTGCCTCTTACAGTCCAATTGTCCACAACCCCCAGTAGATGTTTGGCTGCCTGCCACCCAATGATTACTTGCTTTGAGATGTTGCTTTTGATGAAAGTAGACTGTTTTAGAATGAATTCTTGTTCCGGCAACTTTGCTGTTGGGAAGTTCTGTTGGGACCACTGGGAGCATCATCCCATGGATTGGCAGTTTGAGTAATTCCAAACTTTCAACTGAATTCACTTGAGGGAGTGACCCTTTGAGAAACTCAAGAGCATCCACTGCTGTCCATTTCAGAGACCCATGGTAGCTTTTGGGGGTGATAGATCTCTGAGTTCCTGGGGATGTACTTTTTTCCTGGTAAGAGGGTAGGCAGCAGTCAACTGACTCTTTGGGTAACTATTTCAGAAAAGCCCACCTGGCCCCATGGTTGAATCAGGGAAAATAAATGAGAAATCATTTTTTTTTTTTAAAGAGAAGAGAAAAGAAGGAATAGAAGAAGAGGAATATAAGTAGAGAGAAAGGGGAGGGGAAAGAGAAAGGCAAACAGGGAAGAGGCATAGATGTCAGGTTTTTCTAGGGGCCTCAGTAGAACCAGGATACCATTAACAGGGGGTCTCTCCCAAACCACAGACTTTTAGAAGTTCAGAATATTATATATATATTTTTAAAGATGTATTTATTTGAGAGAGAGAGAGAGTGTGCAAGTGTGGGGAGGGGCAGAGGGAGAGAATCTTCAGGCAGATTCCCTGCTGAGCACAGAGTCCCATGCGGGGCTCAATCCCAGGATCCAATCCCACAACCCTGAGATCGTGACCTAAGCTGAAACCAACAGTAGGACATTTAACCGACTCAACCACCCAGGCGCCCCAGGAATCTGCATTTTTGAAGTAACCCAAATGATTCCGATCTAGTGCTAAAGTCACTGTTTTAGGAATATAATAAGATGACATCTCAACATTGTATGTTAATTATACTTCCATTAAAAAAAAAACAAAAAACAGTTAAACCTGTAAAAAAAAAACCAGGGAGTAAAATGGTGTTTACCAGGGGATGCTGGGGGTGGGGTGGGGAAAGAGTGATAGTGTACAATATTATTGTACTATAATTATGTAATTATGGAATGTGATAAGCATGATGAAATGTGATAAATATCAGCAATCATATTACATTATATAAATGCATCAAAGTAACATATACTTTAATCTTATACCATGTTACACATCAAATTTATTCCGTAAGAAAATATTAAGATATGGGGAAAAAAGGTATTTCATCTTTTCTCAAACAAAGCCACTGTTTCTATGTTATATACATTTTTATGTTATATCAGTTCTTTAGGGGGAAAATGGAAAAGACTGGAACTCAGCTGAATGTTGTAGATGCATGGAAAGCTAACTGCGGAGAAGCTCGAGATCATAGGCAGGGGTGAATGACATCACTGTATTGTATGTAAATTTCTGGCGATGGGATCCTAGACGGCAACCATCAGATTTGAGATGCTCTCTCTTCTGATGCCACAGGCAGACTGAGTGAGGATGCTGGTATAGCCAGGGCAATTGGGCAAGCTGGGCCACCAGAACACAGGAGGTGGGGACAGTGGTGATTATGGTATACCTCATTATATGGATTTTTACCTGAATCGCACGTGCCCACCGGCCCACCCTCCCATGCCTTACTCCAGAGCCTGCCTCGATGGTACCACATTAGAATAGTTGAATCAGATGTAGTGTATTTGCGGAGAATTTTTAAACTGTAATTTGTCAAAGGTTTCCCACCTGTTTTCCTGTTTCTGAAAGCCAGAGCAACCACTAGCAGCTGCATTTGTGTGTATTTGACACCAAATGCCAATGCCCTTTGGATTAATGGCACACTCGGATGTGACTATTTCTTTCCATTGGCTGCATTACACTAGATGTGCACCGAACACAGAACCGTAGCCAACCCACAGCTGCTTATAGGGCGTGTACTGTCATTTTGGTCAAATTCCTGGACTGTCATCCACCATTTATCACAAGTGTCTTTCTTCAAAGGGAGAATAGGAAAATAAACTTTGACTTTTGCAAGCAAAAAGAGCAAGGAATTGGTTCAATGATATGAAGTTTATTAATTACGCAACTTTTCTGGGGAAGAGGTAGAAGTCTGCTCTGTGTTTGGAAACACCAAAGAATTTAACAATTAACTTCCTGGTTTAAGCAAAACACACTCATAAGCTAATGTATGGTTCCCAGTTCTATTCAGGAATAGTAAGCCTAAGGTCCCAAGCATTTCAGTTCTGCTTCCCCATGGGTTACATCCCCAAAATGTCTCCTTCAGTTTTGGTGATTGCCAAATAAACGGGCCTTTAAAGAAAGAGAACTTCTCTCCTTTTATTTTATAAATATAGCCTTGTTTCAAAAAAGCGTTTTAGGCAGCCAGCTAAAATACATACAAAAGAAAAAAAATTAGTGATACAGGGATTCTGGAGATGATTTTCTTGTATATATGCCTAGGAAAATAAGGTTTGGGGTAAATGTTACAAAGTTGTTAAAGCTGAACTGACCACACTGGGAATATTTCACCCTTTGGTAATTCTTTAAATAAGAAAACTTACTTTGGGTGCTTAATTAATTAATTAATTAATTGAGTGTAGTGAGCACATAATACTACATTGGTTTTACGTGTACAACATCGTGATTCAGTAAGTTTATACATTATGTTGTGTTCACAAAGGTAGTTGTCATGTGTCCTGACACATCATTATTTTACACTATCGTTGACTGTATTCCTTACGCTATGCCTTTTTAAAAAAGCTTTATTTATTTATTTTAGAGAGAGAAAGAGAGTGTGTGCAAGGGTGGGGGGGCAGTGGGGGAGGGAGAAGGTCAAGCAGACTTGCACTCAGCATGAGCACGCTGAGATCAGGACCCGAGCTGAAACCAACAGTTAGATGCTCGATTGACTGAGCCACCCAGGTACCCTCAGGTGCCCCCTTATGCTGTCCCTTTTATTCCTGTGACTTATTTATTTTATAAATGGAAGCCTGTATCTCCCATTCCTCTTCATGCATTCTACCCTCCCCTACACCCCCTTTCCTCTGGTACCCAGGTTTGTTCCCTATATTTATAGGTCTCATTCTGCTTTTTGATTCTTTATGCATTCGTGTGTGTGTGTGTGTGTGTGTGTGTATGTGTGTTTTGTTTTTTATTTTTAGATTCCACTTAGGAGTGGAATCATATGGTATTTGTCTTTCTCAGTCTGACTTATTTCACTTAGTATAATACCCTCTAGGTCTATTTTGGGTGCCAATTTAATTTCGGGTGCCTGTGAGGTCCACTATAATATGTAAATGTCAGAAATATTGGGTTTTGGTTGCAAGATTAGATAATGTAGATAATGTTTATATAGTTTAATTTATTTCTTTAGTTGCAAAGCTTAGATAATGTGCATTATTATTATTTATACTATTTCTTCCATTTATATAAAAGAATTCGGGAGTCTTAGGACAACTTCAATATCAATCTGACCTTCAACTTCATTTCAAAAGAAAGAAAAGAGAGTACAGGGAGAGGACAGGTATAATGTGCTTTTACTGGTTTACTTCCTGGTCAACTTATGCTGACACTGGTCATGGCCTCTTGCCATACTCCCTTTTAAAAAAGTCTACCTTCACCTATAGTCCTGATGACTGGTGGGGATATAGACCTCTTAGCAGCAAGTGCCCATCTGCCACAGGGAGTGGATTTGACCCTTGCTGGGCTAGTTGGATGCTCCTAGGAAGTAGGAACCAAGACTCAGAGACCAGTTAGGGGCAATATTGGAGCCTCATAGACAACCTAATATTAGAGTTCTTATAGGCAAATCTCATTTAGGTTTGCATCAAAGTTAGAATCCTTGTAGAAGAGACTGGTCTAGAGGGGAGAACAGATGTATATATCAGTTATGTATTTCCTTCTAAGAAATTATCATAAACTTAGTGGCTTAAAACAGTGCACCTTTATTATCTCACATTTTCTGTGGGTCTCTAATCTGGGCATGGGTTTAATTGGGTTCTTTGATTCAGGGTCTCTCACAAGGCCATATTCAAGGTGTCACCTGGCACTAGGTCTCATCTGATGACTCCTCTAGGAAGGATCCACCTCCAAGCTTACTTACATAGTTGTTGGCAGAATTAATTTCTTAGCTCAGCACTGCCTCGGGACCTCTGTTCCTTGCCGTGTGGATCTCTCCATAGGGTACTTTACAACATGGCAGCTCGCTTCATCCAAGCCAGTGAGGAAGAGACTCTGCTAGCAAGACAGAGGTTATACTATAATGTAATGCCATCACCAAAGTGACATACCATTTTGCAGTATTCTATTGGTTAGAAGTAAGTGATGGGCCCTGCCCACTTACAAGGTTAGGGACTTAGACAAGGGCATGAGTGAGAAGAATGATCATTGAGGGCCATTTTAGAGATGCCTGCCACAGAGCAGAAGCAGAAAATCCAAGAAGAGAATATTGAGAGAGATTGTGAGAGAGAGAAAGGAAGGAAGGAGGAGGAGGAGGAGGAAGAGGACCCCCGTGATATATCTTTCATTCTCACCAGGGATCTGGCTCTACTTCTTAGAAACTGGGTCTTTTAAATTCTCCCATTTGCCTTACAATAATGACCTCTTTTAAAAATTAAGTTTGAATTATTATAATATACACTTAAAACTTACCATTTTAATCATTTTTTACGTGTATTTTTCAGTAGTGTTAAGTGCATTCATCTCATTACATAACCATCACTACCATCCACCTCCAGAACTCTTTTTATCTTATAAAATTGAAACTGTACCTGTTAAACATCTCCCCATTCTCCCCTTCCCTCAGCCCTTGGTAGTTAGCCTTTTACTTAGTCTCTAAGAATTTGGTTTCTCTAGGTACCTCCTGTAAGTGGAATCATACAGGGTTTGGCTTTTTGTGACTGGCTTATTTCACTTAGTAGAAGGTCCTCAAGGTGCATCTATGTTCTAACATGACAAGATGGTCTTCTTTTTTAGGGTTGAATAATATTCCACTGTATGTGTATACCACATTTTCTTTATCCATTCATCCATCAATGGACACTAGGGTTGCTTCCAACTTTTGGCTATTCTACCTTTTAAAATAATGCTGCTATGAACATGGGTGTACAAGTATCTCTTTGAGATCTTGCTTTCAATTTGTTTGGGAATATATCCAGAAGTGGAATTACTGGATGATATGGTAATTCTGTTTTTAGTTTTTTGAGGAACCACCGTACTGTTTTCTGTAATAGCTGTACCATTTTACATTCTTTACATTCTTACTGACAATGGACAAGAATTCTGATTTCTCCACATCCTTGCCAACACTTGTTATTTCCTCGTTTTTTGTTTTTGTTTTTGATACTAGCCATTCCAATTAGTGTGAAGTGGTATCTCATTGTGGGTTTGATTTGCATCTCCCAAATGATTAGCGATGTTGAATATCTTTTCATGTGCTTGTTGGCCATTTGTATATCTTCTTTGGAGAAATATTTATTCAAGCCCTTTGCCCATTTTTTTCCTCAAAAGTTTTATTTTAGAAACTTTATTATTTTCAGATTTAACATTTAGGCCCATGGTCTATTTTGAGTAATTATTTTATATAATTTTTTTCCCCACAGATGGATAAGAGATTTTTCAAATATCATTTATTGAAAGGACAGTCCCTTCTCTTCTGAAATGCCTTTATATCTTGCTTTATAGGAAATCAGTTCTCTTTGTATTCTGTTACAATGCTCTATTTTTCTATCTTTATACCAGTACTGCACTGTCATTATAAGTAGCTTTTTTGTTTTTTTTTTTTTTGGTTTCTGAATCAGGTTGTTTTATTGTTGTTGAGTTGTAGGAGTTCTTTATATTATGGATATTAATCCCTTACCATATATATGTTTGCAATGACTTCTTTTATTTGAGCTTGTTTAAATGGGTTTCTAGTCCTTGTAAACAAAATATCCTTAAGACATGAAAGCATCAGGCAATTCTTGCTTTTTACTTCCACTCATCTTAGTGTTTTGTGTTTTCATCTGTTGATTTAAAAAATGCTTATTCCATGAAATTGATCTCTAAAGTTTTTTATCAGAGATTGGGTTGGTTCTTTGGGCACTGCTATTAGTCAGCTTAGACTTTTAAGATTAAGCCAAGTTCACATACAATTTTAGATCAATAACTTTAACCTAAGAGTTCTTTGAAATATCTAGATAATGATAAAAGAATTTTTTTTCCCTTCACAATACAAAAAAATGGACCAAGTTCTCTGCCTCATTATATACAAACAGATCCCATCCAAGAGCTAGATATAAACCCAACAGCGGCCAAATATGTTTAGGCATAGATCTGTCCCTAGAGAGGATTGGGGGGAGGGATGGGGACTCAAGAGACTTCAGGGACATGTATATTCCATGCTTCTAGACTTTCACTCTTCCCAAATGTCCTCCTGTCACTAGCATTCATTTGGTTCTCATCAATAAGAAGTTAGAGGTCTTATTTTTCTTTTCACAGACATGATTACCAGTGAGTGCTAAACTGGCTAGCATCTCCAAAGTACATATAGCTTAAAATTATGGGAAGGACAAACCTTTGTTCTCAGATCACCGAAGCTCATTGTGGAAGAGCCCATGAAGCAAGTTACTTGCTAGAATAGCGTGTGTGTGTGTATATATATACATATATACATATATATATGTTATATATATGTATTATATATAGTATGTTTTTTAAAAATTTTTTATTGTTATGTTAATCACCATACATTACAGCATTAGTTTTTGATGTACTGTTCCATGATTCATTGTTTGCGTATAACACCCAGTGCTCCATTCAGAACATGCCCTCTTTAATACCCATCACCAGGCTAACCCATCCTCCCACCCCCCTCCCCTCTAGAACCCTCAGTTTGTTTTTCAGAGTCCATTGTCTCTCATGGTTCATCTCCCCCTCCGATTTCCCCCCCTTCATTCTTCCCCTCCTGCTATCTTCTTCTTTTTTTTTTCTTAACGTATATTGCACTATTTGTTTCAGAGGTACAGATCTATGATTCAACAGTCTTGCACAATTCACAGCACTCACCATAGCACATACCCTCCCCAGTGTCTATCACCCAGCCACCCCATCCCTCCCACCCCCCCCCCCCCCCCCCCCACCCCCCCTTTTTTTTCTGAGATTAAGAATTCCTCATATCAGTGAGGTCATATGATACATGTCTTTCTCTGATTGACTTATTTCACTCAGCATAACACCCTCCAGTTCCATCCACGTCGTTGCAAATGGCAAGATTTCATTCCTTTTGATGGCTGCATAATATTCCATTGTATTATGTATTATATATAGTATGTTATATACATGTTATATATATATAACTATGTAATATGATATGTATTATATATATTTAAATATATGGTTATGTATTTAGTGGGTGAATTCTAAATTCATATACAGAAAAGTTTCTTTCCAAAGCCAGGGGTGCATGATAGGGGGTAGAAGGAGTTATTTTAATTCTGCCTTTCCCCACATCCCCATGCCTCTTCCTAGGCAACACAAAGCCCATAATTGAATGATTGGATCTATACCTTTCAGTGCAAGAGAGTCAGAAGGCTTTTCTTTTTTCCTTCTTTTTCTGCCCCCCTTTTTTTCCCGCCATTCTAATGAAATTTGCAGACATGGAAAGGAAACCAAGTTATTTATAGGAGTGGGAGGAATGTGAGTGCTAATTGTGCTTAGTCTATTCCTAAGTGTGTAATCTGTTTGCTATTAAATTTTACAATCTTTCAGCAATATACACATTTTTTAAGGAGGGAACTTCATAAATCTGACAAAAACCAAAGTAAATTATTCTAAGGGTTCAAATCTAATGAAAGTCAGATTTAAAATAAAAATTTATTTGTAGGATTAACCTCTCTTTTAGCACGGATCTCTCCCTTCCCCCTTGATTATTTTATTTGTTTCCATTCTAGACCTGTAAGGTTTGATACAGCTACTCATGGGAGATAAAAATTTCTGGCGATGAGTTATGCATGCGTGCATGTACATGCACGCACAAAGAAAATTGGGTCAAATTGGAAGTTATTGGATGCAAGCATCTGAAGAAAGCACTGGGCCCATAAACTCCTAAACCCAGCATTTTGACAATCTAATAATGAAGATAACTCAAATTATTTGGTCCAGCAGAAAGTCAGCCTGGGTAGAAAATTGTCATGGGAAACAAAATTTTCCCAGGCCTTTCCACCTTGATTGCTTCCCCCTAGTAATCCTGGGAAGTTGCTTCTTGGAAACTAAACACTTGCTAAGAGGAACTAGAAAGATCATAATCATTCTTAGGTGAATTTTCCATTGTGGGAATGATTTCCTGTTTGAAATTTTTCTTAGTGTGACAGTCAAGGCTGCAGGGATTAGAAAATTTCTCAAATTACTTTAAGAAAAGATCCATTTGTGAAAAGACCCCAACCTCTTAAATTCACAACTGGAACACCAGCAGGCAGCCAGGCAGCTAGACGGGGCCACATGGAGTCTCCAACCCATGGCACGTTTCCCTCTTTCTACTTCTCTGTGTCATTCCCTCTGCCCCCTTCTGCTTCTGAAAATCAGGAACACATTATTTACCTGAACTCCTTCTGTTATTTTTTCTGCCTTCTACTTCTGCTTCTTCATGCTATTTTATTTGATGCTCTCTCATAGCTTTGGTGTGTCGTGATCTGTCTTAAGCCCCTGACTACCTCATGCTATCCTGTTGCCTTCAGTTTCTACTGCTCAGCTGCCATAGTCACTTAGTAATTTTAGTTAAAATTCTGGGGAAGGGAATCTGATGAGTTTACTCTGACTTTTTATGTGATTCCAAGCTATGCTGTTGGTTGTAGGTCAGTTGATGATTTGGCCGTTTTTGAGTGAGTAGCCAATTGCTTTCAATCATTTGTGGCTTTGGGGGGGGAGGGAGGGAACAGGGCTGTGTGATCCACACACAGCCCCTTTTCAGTTGGTTGTGGACATATTGCCTATTTTGAAGGTTAACTCACTATGCTCCCAGAAAAGCAGTAATTATAAGTTGGAATTAGAACAGTGATATGAGTCTGATCATTTGCAATCTCTCCTCTATGCAAACGAGATAATACTTAGTTCTCAGGGCATTATCGTTATCTGTTGCTGAGTAACACACCATGCAATTATTTGGTGACTGAAAACAACACTAAATTAATTTTTTCTTCTGATTCTATCAGTGGTTTGTGCTGTTCTGCTTCATGGGCTATCACTGTGGAACCTATGGAAGGTCCAGAATTCTTAACTCACATGATTGGCAATTGGTGCTCGCTGGGTCCTAGCAGAGCTCCCAAGCTTCTCCCAAGAGCTCCCTAGATTGTCCCCACATGGGCCTCTCCATGTGGCTGCTTGGGTTTTCTTGAAGCATGGTGGCTGGGCTCCATGGAGGAGGAGTTCAAGAGGGCAAGCCCCAATGGGCAAGCATGTATCTAGCTTCCACTGCATTACTCTTTCTAATGTCCTATTGGTCAAAGCTGATCACAAGGATGTGAAAACTAGGAGGCATCGTTTCCGTGGGATCCCTAAAATCACAGTCTATTACACAGGCTTTGTCATATTAACTGAGATAGTGGATGGATAATGGTCTTTAGTGCATATAATTGATAGTCAACACCTGGATCCTATTTCTGTTGAAGGAAGTGCTGACAGTCTTATATCTACAGCATAGCTATATTGCATTGTATGTTTCTGTGTTGAAAACAGGAATGTGTTCAATAGAAGCATAATATTATATCATATTTTTTGTAAACATATGTAGGAATTTCTTCCTTCTTAAAAGATATTTCTGGATTCTCAAAAATTCCCAAAATTATTTCCTTCTCTGAGAACCACTGATTCCTTACAATACCTAAGAAAACTACTGTAGAAATAATATTTCAGCCTCGGCATTCAATGATCCAGAATGAGATAGGTTAGTGAGGGAAAGCGCCTCATAGAGGGGGTCTTGAGCAGTTCTTAGGTAAACAGCAAACAGCAATAACCGCTGTAACTGCCCTGGAATCTTCTGATTTTGCAGAAGAAGAAGCTGAAGTTTAGAAAGGAGAAACAATCTGCTCAAGGTCACTGTCAGTGACCAAGCCAGAATTGGAGTCGTTATCATCCGATACATTCATCTATCAACAAATATTCATTGAGTGGCAAGCACTGTGTTAGGCTCCACGTATATAGGAGGGAACAAAAGAGACATGTCCCTGACTTTGTGGAGCTTACATTCACACCTGGTATAAAGACCTTCAATAAGTATATAAGCCATCTAATTAATCATCTACAATTGTGATATGGGGCGCCAGGGTGGTGGAGTTGAGTTAAGCGTCTGACTCTTGGTTTTGGCTCCTCAGGTTGTGATCTCATGGGTCATGGGATTGAGGCCCGTGTTGGGCACTGTGCTCAGCGTGGAGTCTGCTTGAATTTCTCTCTCCCTCTCCCTCTGTGCCCCCCACCCTGAAATAAATAAATCTTTAAAAAAATAAATAAAATTGTGATAGGTACTCTGAACAAACCCAACAGAGTGGAGCAACTGAGAATATTGTTGGAAAAGGGGGCTGGTCAGGAAGGGCTTCTCTGATAAAGTACCATTTAAGCTGCATCCTGAAGCAAGAATGAGGAGTCAGCCGTGTGAAGGACAAGAGAACATTACGGACAGAGGGAGACGTATTTGTCGAGGTCCTGAGCTTGGAAAGATTTTGATGTGTTAGAGGAAATAAAAGAAACAAAAACAAAAACAAAAACAACCCTGTGTGGCTGAGCACAGAGATGGAAGAGGTGAAGAAATGGGGAGACATCTGATTAATTTGGAGAGGTAGGAGGGACCAGTTCCACTAGGCCTTTTAGGTCATGAAAAGAAATTTAGATTTTCTTTTAGATACAATGGAAGCCAATGAAGCATTTAAGCAAGGGAGTGACATAATCTAATTTATATTTTTGAAAAGCTTACTCAACAAACATTGATTGAAAGTCTATTTATTTGCCAGAGACCTTGCCAAGTGATAATGTAGCAGAAAATTAACATATAGAATCTGAGGGGCATAAATAGCATAATGGATTGGAGTGTGTGGGCAGACAGACACATCCATTAGTGACCACAGAAGTGTGTGAAGTTACGTAACAGACTACTTTGTTGTGTTGCTCACAAAACCTTCCACGAACCTGTCCGTGGCCTTACTGAAATGATAGGCCTAGGTGGCTAATGCCTTGGTACACTGTTTTCCAGCCACAGCTGATTCATCCAGAGTGAGTCACCTGACCTAAGGAGAGCCAGTCCACTATAGACTAGAAGTATATTAGATCCTTTCTTAGGTATTTAAGCAACATAGGGAGTGTCATCACTGATGATGAGCATGGGACCCTGAAGGTAATACAGCCATGAGGCTGCTGTCTATGTTGGACACTGAAGTCAGAAGAAGCTGGTAACTTACAAGAAGGGCCAGAAAAGAGGCAGAGAGAAGCAGAGGATGAGAGAGAGCTTACAACATTTGAAAGACGTATTGAAGGGCTCCCCCGTTCCAATCTTTGCAACTCTGGGCTCATTATGGCCCTTTGCCTGTGAGGTTGTCTACTGTATCCTTACGGAATACTTCTGTCTCTCCCCACCTCCAACACTTGGGCTGGGTCTTCAAAGATTTGTATACTTTTCACAATCAGAGAAGCAGGAGAAGAAGTTTTCAGGCAGAAGCAATAGTTTGTTCAAAGGCACAAGAGCATAAACATTCTGAGGGTGAGCTACTTCAGATGATGCTCTCAGCAAACACTGTAGAAGACCTCGGTAAGACCACCAGTCTTGATGAGGGGAGCATAATGAAGAGAAGTTGATAGGATATTTGACACTAAACCTCCACTGACAGGTCAAATAGTTGGTGGTGATGGGAAAAAAAAGTATATTTCACCCTACTTCTATGAATTCCTTTAATGATCTAAAACTCCCATGTGCCATAGTTAACATCCAACACACCACCTGGCATTTAATAGGTATTCAGCAAATATTTGAGGTATGATATTGTCTCCCCTCTCCTCTTCCTCTGCCACTAGTCCACAGCCAGTAATAAACATGGGCTTCTTACAAATTGAGGTCCAATTTGTGTGCTTAAAAGGTAAGCGTGCAGGGGTATTTGCAATAAGAAGCTCAAGTTCTATTCCCCCATGAATAATAAACTGGCTTCCAGTTGGCCGGTTGCCATCCTTTTCCAGAAGCCAGCTGGCAAGTAGCTCACCCCCATCCCTCTTGAAATTTACAGATGTGTGCTGGACAGTGTGGGAAAGGGTGTTTTACAGCAGCAATTAGTTTATTCCTGGGGTAAACAGTAGAAATTTAAGGATAATTACAGCAAGAAATTTGTTTCCTATTGCAGTGTGAATAACCTGCGGGCAGCCAATTGGCTGGTTGCCCTACAAATCCTAAAAAGGGCAATTGGCAACTCTTTTGCATTTGTGCCTCGTAGGGATTTGCAGATGCACTTTGGAGAAGGCAGGAAAGATGGGGGGCTGTGTTTGTACATCTGTTTGCAAAGCCAAGGATGGTTTTCCAGGAGGGGTTACACCAGAAGGAGAAATTTTGGTCTGTGTAAAGAGAGAGCTGGTTTCTCTTTAAGATGGGAGTTTCAGCCTGGGCGCCAGTTGGCATCTTGTAGACTCTGCTATAGGGCCAAAACACATGCAGCAGAGTCACTTAATCCTGCTGCTTTTGCTGTTTGCTGTCTGGGACTATACTCAGCTCGCAGGAGCCCGAAGCAACATACAACTCTGGGACTGTGATCAGCCGGGAGCCCATCTTCCAGGGCCTTTGGTGAATGGACTGCACACTGTCTCCACTTGGCTTCTCAGCCAATTTGGCTATTTCCCCACATTTCTTTGTCAGGTGGGGCATTACAGAGACCTTTTGTGATTGTTGTCATTTGCATTTTGTGAGAACACGGGCACAACAGTTTCCAGCCGGCTTTTGTACACTGTTTCCCTAACTATTCCCTGTTACCCACCCCCCCACCCCCCCCAAGAGCAGGTTGCAATTTAAAGTGTCAACTCAGGCAGCAGCAATATCACATATTTGTAGAGCCTTTTCTTTTATGATGATTGTATAATTATGTTTTAGTGTTTATGTATGAGTCTCAAGGAAGGCGTTCTTTTTGCTGTATAGAGAGGGGAACGTTTACTAGGAAAATACACAAGAGGGCTAAAGTTGGAGGTCTTGATTCCCATCATTAGAAATCTTTTTGTCTTTCCGTGTGAGGGAGGGGAGAGGTACAACATTTTGCTTGACTGATCTATAATCATTTCTCCCACTGACTCTGAGCTGCTGAAAACTAGTCATTGTACCTTATGCATCTCTCACCTCCTATCTGATTTCTCTGCATCTCCCCCCAGTCCCCGACCTGTTCTGCATACATGGCAACTCTGGTCATGTCAAGATTAAAGTAATCTAATAATGTCCTATAATATCCTATTCTTGTGGGGTTAGAGGTCAATTTCCATCAGTCTATAGCGCCCCACTTGATTTGGCTCCAGTCTCACCTCCTGGGTTCTGCTAAATCTATTCTCTGCAACCCAGTCATGATGGCTTATTCTTCAGATCCTCAAATGCATCATGATTCCTCTTATCATAGGACCATGGCACATTCCATGTTTGCCTCCTGTGATGTTCTTCCCACTGGACTCCATAATAGTTAACTGCTTCTCATCTTTCAAATGTTGGCTTACACATACTCTCTTCCCTGAGTCTCCACACAGGATCACATTACCCTTTTATGCCCTTGCATGGCAACTGTAAACCTTCTTCATAACCCTAATCACAGTCTGTAATTCTACATAAATGTGTAAATTCTTGACTGATGCCTACCTTGCCCCTTCCATGAGAATAAAGACTCTGTTTCAGGTGCCTTTTGCCCCTGGTGGATGATTGAATGAAAGCAGTGAAATCTGTAGGAAGAGGGCATGAGTACTGCCAAGCCAAGAGGGAGGTGCCAAATTTAAAGTTAAGAAGTAGGAGGAGAAGGACTGAGGCAAGCAATTTGGAAGGGGCTTTGATGGAAACAAATCAACATCAGCATCAATCTTAGTCTGTAGGAACTAAAGGATAGGAAGTAAATTTCAAGTGAACCAGGCTCTGAACTTCATTCTGAAGCCAAACAGTGATTTTTGGCTTTGAGGAGGTAGCATTATAGAGATATGATCACTGATCTGCAAACAAAGGCATTTTCTCTTTCTCAGGGTTTGCCCTGTTCTAAGTGTGGGCAGGCCAGGATTGGTAGTCCGGGTGACCAATGCAGAGAGTGTTCTGCCACTGCCCAGAGCTGTGGATGGCTGGGGAGAAAAGTTCCCCTAGGGTGTTCTAAGTGGTTTTGCAGCAGAAGTGATGCTGAGGGTGTGCATGTACAGAAAAAGAGAAGGAGGAGAAGGAGGAGGAGAAGGAGGAGAAGAAGGAGGAGGAGGAGGAGGAATAAGGGAAAGAAGAAGGGGAGGAGGAAGTTAATACTTAGGGGGCATCCACAGCACAAAAATATCAGAGAAAAAAGGAAGGAATAAGGACAAAATTGTTGGCAGAAAGGTGACAAGTCAAGAGAATAGAGCTCATAATCTTCAAGGGAAGACAAGAGAGACTTAAGAACAAGGGTGTGCTGGAGGAGGATGAGAACAGAGAAATTGCCCTGAGATTTATTCGGAATGAGGTTGTCCATGACCTTGGAAAGAGTAGTGTTACTGGAGTGTTGGGGGATGGAAACCAGAGATCAGGCTGCTGATATCAGGGGTTCCAAGAAAGTGGGAAAGTCAGAGCGGACACTTGGGTTGAAAAATCTTTAAATCTTTCAACCATCCAAGGAAGTCGCCAAAGGCAAAAACCCTTGCCTGCCATGGAACTGTTGGACAACTTGTTCCCTTCTTCTGATCACTGTTCTCAGAAAGCCCAGGGCAATCAGATCACAGCCAGATGTGTTGAGGGTCAGGACTGAGATAGACATCTTGGGAGATGAGGTAGAGGGGTCAAGGGTGTTGTGTGCTAACACTCTTGGCAGCGCCAATGGGCAAGAGTCCCATCCTCAGGGATGGTTCTCCTTGGCCTGACCCACTGTTATTGTTGCTAGCTTCTCATTTCCAGGAGTACTAAATCTATCACAAAGTATTTAAACTGGTGTTTGGAATATGATCTAATTAATGCTTTTTGCTTTATCTGAATTCAATGACAGAAGAAATCTTGGCTTTGAACTTCTGTCTCTTGGGTTGTGAGGTGGTACCAGGACAGCAAACTGAGATTTAGGAGGGCTGAGCCTACTGCTGGACACAGACAAAGGCCTGGAGGGGAAGTCGGGAATCAGCGTGACTTAGATTTGCTTGTGGTACTTGGGCCATTGATGCCGTCAGTATATGTATGGGTTATATCTGGGATAGGTGGGAACCAGCTACTCTCTTTTTAGGATCAGGGAGCCTGTGAACGAAAAGCCTACCTGAAAATCTCCATCAGAAGTCAGCAACACAGAGAATGTGTTGTTTGGACATTGGGTGGGAGCAAGTTAGCATCTTTAATCTGGATGTAGCTCAGGTTTCTATGGCTATTTTAGTCCTAGGTGAAAGATTGCCCCGTTTCATTCCACAATGTTACAGTCATCCTCCACCCAGGAGCACTGACTGTTCCTGTTCTCTTGGTAGAGTTCCTGTACCTCCAGGCTCTCGAGTGGTCTGCCAGAGAAATGAGGCTCATTTATACCAGAGGCCCAGGCTTCTGTTTATTGGAATCTTCCTTTTCTGGGGGAAATATGCAAATTTGGGAGAATCATGACAGGTGAACAGAGACCACCATCTTGGGTTTTGAGAGTATCCTGCTTTTAGCCTTGTTAGAGGGGCAGTGAGAGAATTCTCATGAATGTCCTGTGGGGGTTTCCAGGCCCGACCCTTTGCACCCCATGCTTTCTCGTTCATCCTATTTCCATCATGCTCTGACACCTAGAGTGAGGCAGACATCACACTCTTCTGCTTTGCCGATGTGACCCAGGTCTCTCTCTTGAGTGTAATACTACACTTAGTTCAGAATAAGAATTAAATGTTGAGGCTCACCATGACTTATAATTTTAGGATACAGGAAGCAAGGGGTTGACCCACCCCTTCTTGGAAGGGTCAGATAAACAGCCATTCTCAAGGTTTTTCTCCAAGGTCGGTCCCTGTTTTGTAAATGCCCTTGTTCACCCTTGAAGGACAATTTGCAAATTGGTCTGGACTGCAGACATAGTGCTGAGAATGATGAATGCTGGAAGAAGTGTGAATGGAACTTAAGGTCATTCTAGAGGGGCTATTCTCAATGAAATATCCTGCTGGTGGGTGGCAGAACTGGGGATAAAGCTCCAGGGTGCTGGTTGTATACTCCAGGTGCCTTGGGTTTATGGATTAATAGGGAGAGCTCAGCTCCATTTCTCCTGTAAGTACCCAGAGGTAGGATCTCTTAAAATTGGAAACAAAGTGATAATCAAATTTGATTATACTAGATTTTTTATGTATTAAAGATATAGCAGAAGAAAATTAGGACTTCGTGTAGTGGGAGGGTAATCTTAGATGGTTTGTTCACAGCACTAATTACAATTAACTATATTTATTTAGTGCTTACTGTGTGTCTCATACTGCCCTGCAGATGGCGTATGCCACGTGTCCTTTGTTTCTTCCAGCAGTGTTATTATCCCATATTAGAGACCACACAAATGAAGCTAGGGATTTAGCAAATATCGTACATCTAGGAAGTGGAGAGCAGGCATCAAACTTAGACCTTTCTGTTTCCAGATCTTCTGTTCTTTCCAATGCATAACCCATCTGGAAAGGAGGTTCACTTTGAGTCAAAGAAAAAATGCAGCTTAAATGCAGCGGGGGATGGACCCCAGGTATTGGTAAATTTTTAGAGCTAGTGATATGATGTTATGCCTTTGTATTTTGAGGATGCTGAGGCCTAGGCACAGGGACTTGTCTGTGGTCTGCAGATGGTCTGCTGTCTCCAGCAGCTGGGAAGAGATGACTCTTGTCTTCCAGCTTGCAACAGGCCTAAGTTGTCTTCTCCAGCATCCTCAGATCCCCAGGCAGCCTATCCCTGAGGACTCCCCAAATTTTGCATAGAAGTTTCGAAAATTTTGAGCCATTTCAAGTGACATGAGGACAATAATTTAGGCACAACTTCTTCGCAGTTAAATAAGAATGTTGAGCTAGATGGTAACTAAAGTTCTTTCCCAACCTAACATCACATCCTGAGTCTGAAGTTTTGGCCAAGTGTGCACACTCTCAGGAAGAGTGTACAGTTGAGATCACAACAATGGAAATCCACAAGATGGAAGTTCTCCCCAGAGTGTAAGGGTTTCTGATTTAAATATTTTATCTGTTCCTCTGCAAAGTCCTTCCGAGAGGCCTAAACAATAAGAAAATGTTGATCCAAGAAAGTGTGGCGGAAGCTTTTATCAAAGTATCTGGGGTTGCATGTAGACTACAAGTACTTAATTAACCTCTAGACTTGTACTGTGTAAGACAAGTGGCTACTTAAATGTAAAATAAAATAAAATTAAAATTCTGATTTAGTCACACCAGTTGCATTTCAAGTGCATTTCAAGTGCTCAATAGCCACACGTGCTTAGTGGCTATTGTTTTAGATAGGGCAGATATAGAACATTTTCATCATAGCAGAAAACTCTGTTGGATAGCACTGCTCTAGCCTTTGCAAATGTACATGGTTTAGAGGTGGGCTTTATTCTTTATTCAAAGAAGGGACTTTTAACTCAATCTGGAATGGTTAGAAAAACTTCACAAGAGGAAATGGCAACTGAGATGACTTTTGAAAAAAACCATTCAGAATGAGCCAAGTAGAGGGGAATCTGGGTGGCTCAGTCAGTTGAGCGTCCACTCAGGCTCAGGTCATGACCTCAGGGTTGTGAGATTGAGCTCCATGTCAGGCTCCATGCTGAACATGGAGTCTGCTTAAGATTCTCTCTCCTTCCTCTCCCTCTGCCCACCACCCCTTCTCTCCCTTTCTAAAAAAAAAAAAGAATTAACCAAGTAGATAAACAAGGGGAATTGGGCAGGAGGAAGAAGCGGGGAAAGGCATTCCAGGCTGAGAAAACCAAACAGCTTTGTGGAATTTTAATAAATGTTTTGTAGTTCTAAAGGGTAAGTTGTGTGAGGGAGCATGGTGGAGAATATGATGCAAGAGATGAACAGGTGAGATGATAAAGGACCTTCCGTATTACTATAAGGGGTTTGGATTTTCATCTTGGACATGGAGGGGAACAATTGCCGAATTCTCTGTAGGGATAGATTAGGGATGACTTGGATAAATTTGGACTTTACAAAAATTACTCTTGCCAGTGTGTGAGAATGAAGATGAGAAAGGGTATTTTGAGAGAGAATAGAGAAGAAGGTACACTGAAAAAGTGACTGCATTTTAAGAGAAACAATGAGTTCCTGAAATAAAGCATTGACAATGACTCTAGAGAGGAACGTATTGATAGCATCAATTGATAGGGTGTTAGAAAGTGAAAGCTCTTAGTTATAGAGGGTACAGAAGAGGGAAAAATCAACAGTGACTCTGAAGATTCTGGTTTCTATGACTGTGTGGAAGATGAAGTCACTAACCAAGATCCTAAAATAGGAAGATAGGTTTGGGAAAGAATGATGAATGATTCATTGTGTCTTGGACAAGTTGGGTTTAGATATGTCGCGACTTCAATTGGAGATGTGAACGAGACAAGAATACAGGGTCTGGAGTGTGAGTGAAAGAACAGGTCAGTGATGTAAATGTGGGATCGTAAGTATTGATGTTGGTTGAAAGATGCTTTCCTGAGGGAGCACATAGATGGAGAGGTATGGGACTTTGAGGAACACCAACATTAAGGGAATAAGCAGAGAAGGATGAGCGAGATGGTGAGAAGAGATTTCCGGCAAAGTAACAGTTAAACGTGTATTAATGGTGTTACAGATTTCACAGAAGTAGAGAATTTGTAGAGGAAGAAGTGGTCAGCAGGGTAGGATGCCACAGATAAATTTAGTAAGGAGAATTTCATTGACTTAACTTCAGTGTCCCATGTCTCAGAGACTGAGTTCAAATGCCAGGCAGAGAGACTTTGGGTCCAAGTCTTTAATTAGATCCTTTAACCAGGGATATTGAAAGTGTCCCTCAGTCCAATGTAAATAGGGCATCAACTGTTTTTATTCCATTTTTCCTGAAGCATTAATGTATTCTGTCCATAACCCTCAGTTTTGGGTCTTTTAATATATATGTTCCTAAGTATTTTGCATTTGTATGGATTCTTTCTCCTTCAATAGACTTGATGTTTCTTGGGGCTGTAGCCATATGTGTTTTATCTTTTTTTTTTTTCCTTTTAAAGGTCCCCATCCCAATATTCAATAAAAAGATTTCACATAGTAGGAGCTCTACATAAGAAGATTTGAGACTTTGTTGTTTTAAAAAGAATCTAAGAAATTCCTGCAAAGATCTCTATAAACAATTTTGGGGGCTCATTACCATGGGTAATCAATTTAGGAACAGTTATCCCAAGCATCCCCATCCTCCGTGACACAGAGAGAGGAGTCGTAGAGAGTGTGAAAGATGCATTTTTTCAAACTTGAATCTGGCCAAGATGAAGGTTTGGCTATTTAGCTATTCCAAATTGTAGAGATAAAAAGAGTAACCTGATTTTTGTTCTCAAGATGACAACCAAGGACTGTCAGAACATGCTTGTGTAATATTGTAATCACTAGAAATAACAAAAACATTACAATTTAGTGAGTACCTGTTATATTAGTTATCATTTCTTCACCATATATGGGAACCTGGTCATTGTCCTAAGCTGTAAGATGCTTTATAGCATTTAAGTTTTAGGTGCTATTAACTCCATTATATATGGAAGAAGCAGAGACAGAAAGGGTAAAAGCATCCTGATCTTATTTCACGTTATAGTTTTAAGGGAAAACCCAGGCTCTGAGTCCCAGTTCCTTGACCCTAAGGCACCTGTGGGTGTGACCCCAAATCTACATGATTTCATTTATTCTTCATGACAATCCAGGAAGGTAAAACTCATCAGCATCACTTTGCAGATGATGAGTCAAGGTTCTGGTACATTAAATAAATTGTTCAAGATTACACAGCCCATAAATAGTTGAGTTGGCTTTCCAATTTAGGTTGTTGATGCAAGGCCCTTTCTCTTTGCACTGTGTTTTCCTGGTTTCCAGTGCTCTATCTTCATGAACTGTCATATATTTCACTGGTAGTAAGGAAAATTAGAGAACTCCAAGGCTGGCCAGGCCCCAGAAGATGATGTCACCCTTTTCCCTGGTGCCTTGCAAGACTGGCGCTCTCCCTGCTTGCTATCAAGCTGAAGGTCAAGGTGTTTTTTAGAAATAACGTTGATATCATTATAATAGTATTATATGTTCATTGACACAAAGCTAGGAAATATATAAAAAATGAAAACTACCCCAAATTTTATTTACTAATAGTCTTTATAAAATGGAAATACATATTTATTTATAGCGTTTCTCATATAAAATAACATTTCCCATATCTTTAAGTATTTCTCTATAATATGATTTTTCCCTTACATTTTGAATAGTGCTCTAAAAGCATTGAGTACTAGAAGATGACAATATCATAGTTTATTGAAACAATTTAGGTTGTTGTCACTGAGGTTAACATTCTTGGTTAATGTCTCTGGTGATTACCTTATGACCACCTCCCAATGGACTAAATTTCTTGTCAGGGGTAATACATTTTAAGTTCTTTGATATTCAGCGCTATATATTAACATGTAGTGGTATATACATTCTATTGCCTTTTAGAAAACTGATGCCCATTGGTGCTCCAACAGAGTATGAGTGTATCAATTTTCTCTACTCTTGCCAATTTAATGGATGAAAAATGCATTTCTTTGTGTTTTGAATGGAATTTTTGGTTACAACTGTAGTAGACTGAATCATGCCCTCCCCACCAATTGTTTACATCCTAATTCCCATGTCCTAACCCTCCCAAACCTGTGAGTATGTCACCTTATATGGTAAAGAGTGGGCCAAATGTATTTCAAAAATCCTTGTAGGGGGAGGCAAGAGGGTCAGAACTGTAGAAAGACAATGTGCAGATGGAAGCAGAAATCAGAGGAGAGAAGAGGCTAAGATGCTGGTTTCAAGATGGAGGAAGAGGGCCACGAGCCAAGGAAGGTGGGTGGCCTCTAGAAGCAGGTAAAGACAAAGAATAGAATCCCATAGAGCCTCCAGAAGAAACACATTCCTATGGGCCCTTTTTAGATTTCTGACCTCCAGAACTTCCACAGAAGACAATAAATTGATGCTGTTTTAAGTCACTAAGTAACTTGTTTTAGTAGCAATAGGAAACTAATAAAACAACAATATTTTTTCATATTTTTTTCTGATTTTTGTGTTTTATTTTTCCTTGGCCCCTAGCTTATTTTTTATTTTGATGATTTTGGTTTTTTTCTTATTGTTTTTTAAAGGCTGTTTTTAGGGACACCTGGATGGCACAGTCAGTTGAGCATCTGACTCTTGGTTTCTGCTCAGGTCATGGTCTCGGGGTCATGGGATCAGGCCCCGTGTCAGGCTCTGTGTGGAGTCTGCTTGAGATTCTCTGTCACTCTCTCCCTCTGCCCCTCCCCCCTGTGCTCTTTCTGTCTCTAAAATAAACAAATAAAATCTTTAAAAAAAGTAAAGTCTGTTTTCATATTAAGGGTATTAATTATCCTTTTGTCATGTGTTGTCAATATTTTCTTTAAGTGCCCTACAATTTCATTTTAATTTTTTTTCTTATGGCTTTTTTTTTCATAAGATATAGTACTGAAGATCCTGGACTGTAGTGTCAGGAAAGCCTGGACTGGAATTTCAGCTCTGATTTTGTGCGTGTTGTCTTACCTCCCTGAGCCTTAACTTTCCTATCAGTAAATTTGGAAGATCATTGTAATGATTAAATGAGATAATGCACATAAAGAATTACCATCACGTCTCATAGCTAGCAAGTGAGCAACACATATTCATATTCATCTTATTATTATTTTTATATATTATCTTACATGTTTTCTTCTTTTGCTAAATTCTTGAGGTAGGAGATTTTGCATTTTACCTTTAGTCTATTCAATGTCTCCAAATTTCATGTAATTAATAACTTGCCATTTTCCCATCTATGTTAACTGATTTCTAGCACCAATTATGGCCATTTTCTCATGTCTCAGATATTGGAGAAGAATAGCAGGTCACTCCCACTTTATTCTGGCCCGTGGCCCACTAGGAAGGCTGGTTGCTGGTGAATGCCTTGCTCTTTGACTCTTGAAATGGTGGATGGGGAAGAAGAAGGCAAAAAGACTTTTCCCATCATTCTTTCAACTGAGTCTGCAGAAGATCATCTTTGTTTCGATCTGAGTAATGGCAGGTGATGAAACCACCAATAAGTTCCAGGCTTATCTAACAGCTGGCTCAAAGGTGATATGTATTTAAAAATGAGCTGCAATCCAGGCTCTTTGCAAAGTAAAACTTTCTAGAACTCAAACATCTGTTAAAAGAATGCAGAATTCTAGGCCATCTATATCCAGGAGCAATTTGTACAACCTGCCAGTGCTTTGTGTTCTCATGATTTTTCAAACGAATTTGCTTTTGGAGGTGGTGGGGGTGGGTAAAAATAAGCAGAAATGCCTTTTAAGAATATTCCAAGTACACTGGGTTTTTTTTCCTTCTCTTTGATTTTGGATCAACATCTTTGGCAGCATTTAGAAGCTGGTTTTCTTTTCTTTTTTAAGAAGGAAAGAACTTTAGTCCAAAGTGTTTTACTCTCTCTATCAGCAGAATTCTGAGGTCATCATTACAGAAATGGCAATTTGGTTCATAACGTAGCAGGCCATTTTGTTCAAAGATCTATCAGTCTTTTTTTTTTTTTTTTTTGACTATCAGTCTTATTTGCCTTAGGATCTTAGGGATGTCAGTAATCCTCTGTCTCAGTGTTTTCAAAAACAAATAAATAAACAACCCAGAGCATTATAAATGAGCTCCCCTATACCTCTTGTCCCTTTGATTTGAAGTGACAATTATGGCATGAGTACTTGAGTGTCATATCATATTTAGGAACAACTGTTGAATGTCTAATGCCCTAAAAGTTGTGAGTACAAGAGAGAAAAGAAAGCAGGAGAACTCTTCAGCATCACAATGTTGGGGATGTTGTATGTATAATGCCTGACAGCAGCTCTGGGCATTTACACACTCTTGTTTCATCTGGTCCGCCTTCTCTGATCATTTGCTTAGAACGTCCTTGGGAACCCATCTATGGAAATAGCATATCGTTCCACTGGAATGATTTCCATTTGCCCAGAACCCCAATGGCCTGCGGCTTTCTTCCTTCTCCTGCCCCCTGGTAGAAATACCCAGCCCCCAAAAGAAGCTTTTCCCTCCCTCGTCACCTCCTTCTCTCCCAAAAGTGCCGCCTTCTCAATAAGACCATCTCTGATCCTGCACACTTGCAAGTCCTTTTCCTTTGAAAGCTCCAGTGTCAGAATTCTGATTCCTTGGGTGTCAGACCTGTTCTCTCTGTTTTCCCGCTCAGGATGGATCCCTCTCTTTCTGTGGGTGATGTGATCTGGTTTCTCCTACTACTGGGGTCCCATCATATTTGCCTCTTTGTCACACAGTCTTCAGCTGATTCTTTTCTCTGGTGTAGGCTCTGGATATTTCATTACTGGTTTCAGTGTGTATTTACCTACTTGTACAGAAATCAGAGTCTGTAGTATTTGGGGTTTTCCAGTTTTGCAAGAGGTATGGGCCTATGGATGATTTTACTTGCTCTAGTTTATCAATGTGCATGGTGTTTGGTGGATGTATGGACAGATTTGGATTGAAGTGTCCAGTGTTATCCTAAGGTCTAGTTTTACTAAATAAAAGAAAACAGAGTCTCCCTTTTGCTACTCTTAAACTAGAACACTGTACCATGCCCTTCTTGCAAATCTTACAAAGGATCCTTCTCTGAACTGTATTCAGAGGTTTTAGTCCGAAAAGCTGGTTGATGAATCTGAGATGCCTTGCCCATACGTTCACTTATAAGAAGAAAGACAAATCATTCCTTAAGATGTGGGCATTCTTTTCCCTCAGCCCCCAAAACAACTTCAGTTGAATTAGTTGTGGCTCTTTAAAAAGCATCTTAAAAGTAGAGTTTCCAAGATCCTATAACCAGTAATACCCTTAGACCCAGGCAGATGGGCTCTTCTGGGCTCTGTACTCTAGAGGGCTGTATAATACACACACAGACACACACACACGCACACACACACACAGTAAATGTATTAAGGAACACACAGTCTTCTTTTTCATCTGGGTCTAGCACTTGGTGTTGGCACAGTGTTACCAATAACCCTAAACATCTGCTCTTGGGACGAATATTGTTCAAGTCCCAGAGAAAAGCTCCCCCAAATTTCTTACTGTATGTCCTTCAGACAAAAAAGACTATATCCAAATTCCATGAAGGTTTGAAGATCATACTCCTGCTGACAGCAGAGATGGATATTGCTTTGTAGGGAAAATCGAGGTCATAGAACAGCTTAATTTAGAGGAAAGACAAATTAGCTTGTCAAATAATATGATATATTATTATATAGCATGAATGCAATAGATTCTTGTATAACAAAGTATTATTTCCTAATTTCCTCATTTTCTTGCTTCTCATCACATTCTAGTTTGTGACTCACATGCTGAGGAATATTTCACAATGTTAAACAATCCATATTACTCTTACATTTGTACATATGTAAATGACATGCACGATATGGGATACTGATTCTTTACAATGACAACTGGATAGATGCTAGAATTGCTAACAGTTTTGTTTTTACAGAAGTATTTTAAAATATTGTATTTTCTTTTTACTTTTTTAAAAAAGATTTATTTATTTGAAGGGGGAGGGGCAGAGGGAGAGGGAGAAAGTCCCAGGCAGACTCCGTGCTGAACTTGGAGCCCGATGCCACCAGGGCTTGATCTCATGACCCTGAGATCATGAGCCAGGCTGAAACCAAGAGTTGGACGCTTAACTGACTGTGCCACCCATGCACCCCTCTTTTTACATTTTAATAGATAATTTTGAATCCTTAGAAGGAAAATAACTTCTTGGAAAACAATCCATTTTTTGTGTTTCACATTTAATTTTTTAAATGAAAATACACCCAAATTTGTATATTTTGAATACAATTACATTCTGTGTTCTGATTTTTTAATCCCTACCTTCATATATTGCAAATTATGTGGAAATCATTATTATAACAATATAATTAATGAACTTGCTGAAATAAAGGCAGGTCTGCCCATAACCTTTCTTGGTAAATTATTTTAGAGATCTTTCATTCTTTATCCAAAAAATTTTCCTTATGTTAAATGGAAAGTTTTTTCTTACTTTATCTTGAGCTATTTCTTCTTATATTTAAGAATACACAGACACACACTGTACACACATACATATTTATATATGTACAGTGAGCATTACCAGATATATTTTATAAAGTGTATCTTACTAACAATCTTCTTTGAAAGGGCAAATTTGAGAATTATGTTGGTGTTCTCACATTTTTTAAAAAGATTTTATTTATTTATGAGAGAGAGAGAGAGCATGCATGAGCAGGGGGAGAAGGGGCAGAGGGAGAGGGAGAAGCAGACTCCCGGTTGAGCAGGGAGCCCGACGCAGGGCTCGATCCCAGGACCCTGAGATCATGACCTGAGTCAAAGGCAGACACTTAACCGACTGAGCTACCCAGAAGCTCCTGGTGTTCTCACGTTTTTGTGATTAATTTCTCAGGTCTTATCTCCCTGCCACATACAAAACTATTTCTCTGTTTTTAAGAGGCAAATGTGGGTTCCATGTTGTTATTAGAATATCATTGAAAACCCCTATGTCTGGGAAAGGCACTTAATAGAAATACATTGGAAATACATTTTATAGGTTAAGTATTCATTTCCCTGCAGTGATCTAAACTCAAAGTTTACTTGGCTTGTGTGCTGCTAAGGACTGTGTGGAGAGCCTGTCAGCTTCTCTGGCTTGGAGGTTTCTGCTTCTGTCCCTGAAGGACTCCGTCATTCTGGCTGGAGGCTTAGCTGCTCATCTATAAAATATAGAGCTACTGACTCCAATCTACTACCTACCTCATAGACATGCTGTAACGTTTTAATGAAAAGTACTTTGAGCTCTTTGGGGAAAAAAAAGAGTCTCTCTATAAACAGAGAATTGTTACCAAAATGTTCTTTTCATTAGTTCTTTGGATCCTCTTATGAGAGTCCCAGTCTACCTAATGGACGGGGATTTATAGATAGCCATTTGTAAAAGCACATCCAAGCACACTCAAACATTAAACAAACACAGATGCACAATGAGATTATGAAATTACCCAACAATGGCACAGCCTGTACCTGGGAGTTGATGGGAGAGACTGATTTTTCATAACTCTAATTATTCTCACTCTCTACCATACATTTGAGACTTAAACTGCCTGAGCGGGCCAGCATTGAAATTGCAGTCCTTTTATAAAACTCTAAATAGTTCTCCAAGGGCAAAGCAAAATTAGGACCAGATTGCCTAAAACTGGGTCTACACTGGCCTTTAGAGTTTTTAGAGATCTTAAGGTCTCATCTAGATTGTTGCAGATACCACGCAGTAACACTAAGGGACACACAACTTGTTACTTGTGAGTCCATCATATCACCTTTGCAATTTTCCATAGATTTCAGGCACTGCTCTAGAAATGGGTAAGCTTTTGGAGGACATGGGACCTGCCTGGGGTTTTGTGTAGACATGTACAGTCACTCCCTGAATCACAAGCCCACAACACAGACCAGAGGGCGCTGATCAAAGGTCTTGACTTTCAGGCTTTTATGACTTCCTCCCTTATTAAGTCCATGAATGACACAAACGAGAAGAGACTCTAATGATGACAAGGAGACATTGATTTGGATTATCCACACCGGTGACCTCCTCTCCCCAAATTCACAAAATTGTTGCTCAACCCTCTACTTGACTCTCGCGCACACTGGCTATCTTCTGTTACCATTTGGCAAAGGCTCTCTGCCCTAAATGTTCCTGTCTTGCACAATGGAAATGGTACCCATAAGGTCTCAATCAAATTGTCATGTGAATTATTTTACATTTCACAAGGAAGATAAAAATAAACTAGATTGGGATTGGAAAAATCATTTTATATCATCAACCTCAAGCAGTCTCCATCTGTAGTCATTCCAGCTTGGTTTCATCCACTTTCTAACCTATTGTTGAATCCTCTCCTTGATGGTGACTCAGGCCACCCCTCTATTGCCCAATTCTTGTTACGACTTGGGAGGTTGCTGTAGTTGGTTTGTTTTTAATATCTTGCCCAATCTTTCCATTTTTAGTTCCAGACTATTGCTTTTAACCACTTTCAACTATCCCATTCTTTACAGAGTGACACAGTACTGTATACAATCTAGCTCAAGTACTTTTTCTGTCTAATTCCAGCATGGCTGCATCATGCCCATGGATGCTACAAGAATGGGTGGTTATACAATTTCTTTTTATCCTCCTAGGGGTCCAGTGCAAGGGAACTCCCGACTATTATTGCCTTGATTTCTCAGAATAGTCCTGTGATGCAGGTGACATTGAATTCCCACGTGGTGGTAGAAGAAGCAGAAGGCAAGAGAGCCAAGTTCATGCAATTAGTAATTGATGGTGTTAGTAAGTTGAATGCAGATCTGACTCACTCCAAAACTCATCTCTGTCTGTTGTTCACCTGCCTCCCCATTAATCTCTTTTTTTTCCTTCTGATCCTGGAAAGGAGCTTCTCTTTATGGTACCAACTTCAGCAAAAAGCATAACCAATTTAAATTTGAAAGGAGCTACCCACAAAGGACAAGGCTCAGGGAGCTGATCAGCAGAAATGAGGGGAATGAGGGATCTCCATGATGAGGCAGGGACTACTCAATCTTCCTGAAGTATGTGCCTAAAAGAAGGACCCCTATCTGCTCTGGCAGTCAGAACAGAACCTGACTCCCAGTTGAACTTCCAGGCTGATAAAACACAAGGCAAGTGTGGAGGGCCATACACCTACCATATCTGCTCCATTCTGCTCCTGGGGACGCACACCCATGAGAAAGGTGTGATGGCCATGTGTGGGAGCACCTTTCCTTAGGAGCAGTGGGCAACCAAAATATCACTGAGAAACAATGGTCACAGGAACATTAGGGAGTTCATTAAAATAAACAAGTGTGCTTTATGCAGAGTTCCAAGAACTTTTGATTTAATAAAGGATGTGAATATAGTCAGAGAAATGTGTTACTATTTAGAGCCTCTATAGAATGTTATTTAATTAACATATATTCCTGGCTTCATGGTTCTTTATCAAATATGCATTTCAGCATTTGAGTTGGTCGTGAATGTTGCTCATTTGGTGAAAAGTACTCCGTTGCCAATATGGACCCGGAGGAGCTCTTAATCAGACTCTACTGCAATTCTTTGTTTCAGAACCTACTGCCTGTATGAGCAGTAGTAGAGATAAATACAGCCTGTGATAGTAATTTTTTCTAGTGAAATTTCACTGTCAGTCTCAATCATGCAGAGTCACTGAGTGCAAGGTAATGGCCCTTACTTTCTTAGAATTATTTCTATTCTGCTGTGGGTTTTACTTCAGTGAAAATCAGGCTACCATTCTGAATATTTCATTCATACACACGAGCCTGATTTTTACCCGGTATCTTCACACGGTAGACCCTTACTTAACTTTGAGCAGACTGGTATGGTAACCGAGTTTAACAACAACAACAACACAAAGCTGAAAAAGTGAGCAGGAGCTCAAAAATAATGCTCCTCTCACCACTTCCAAATTGCTTGTTTATTTCGTTCATAACATTTACTTTCTCTAATGTATTTGTCTTATTTGATGAGCATCTGCATAGATCATTAGGAGATGGTCAGGAATGCACAAATGTTTGCATTCTTTCTTTGTTGTTCCAATTTCATTTTAATGTGATACAAGTAACACAGGTGTGGCCAGTGCTTTTATAGTGGTAGTTCTGGGCTCCAGTTCATTTTCTCTCAAATCATTAAACATCATGGAGCTTAAAAGCCAAGTGGATGGAATTGCGTTTCTTCAGTCTGAGTTGATGGACTGATTTCCTTCCACTACAACAGGTGACTTTTCTAATAGTCCAGATTTTATATTATTGTTTGGTATAAGAGACCTAGACTTTAGTTAAGACTCCCAGTAGACTGCCTAACTGGAGAAGAGAAGGAAAGGGAGGGGGGAGGGGGAAAGAAAGAGAAAGAGAGAGACAGAGGGGGAGAGGGAGAGAATATGGGGAGTGAGAGTCATTTATCTTCTGGCTTTCAATGGCTCTACATCCCTTCCCATTTGAGTTTCAGAACAATCTGACAGGGCCAAAGGGCAAATACTACTTTCTCTGTTTTACAGATTAAGAAATAGAAACAGGGGCACCTGGGTGGCTCAGTTGATTGAGCAACCGACTCTTGATCTCAGTTCAGGTCTTGATCTCAGGGTCATGGTTTGAGCCCCCCATTGGGCATGGAGCCTATTAAAAAAAAAGAAAAAGAAAAAAAGAAATAGAAGCAGAAGGAATAAAATGACCCATCTATCCAAGTGACTATGAGTATCACCTCTGGTTTCTTGGTTCCAAAGCTGGTCTTACTTATTTTCCTTCTGCATAGAGCCAGTCTCCCTCTATTTCCCTGACTAATCCTGACCTGAGAAGTATTAAAATAAATGTCAGTTCCAATTCCACCCACCCAATAACCTATGAAGCTTCGTTATTCCATTTTCCATTTTGGGTGACCTGGAATTTCCCCTGAGTTATACTTCTTCCTACTGCAGTTTCTCTGTTCCATGAATAGGGTTTCTATGCCGAATGCCACCCCAGGATTTTCTATACCTTAGAATATCCTCCTACTTCATCTTGAAACTGTTGGACAGATCCCTTGCCTGAGATGAGATTAAAAATTATGATAATTTTGGATTTAGTCATTTTCCCACCAAGCTGCTTTCCTCCTGTTCTCCTGCTTCTCTACTCCCCTCTTCCCTTCCCTCATCCATCCACTGTCACCTGTCCAGCTTCAGGACATCCTTCTTCTTCTGTCCTGGGCTACTCCGCAGCCATGCTTTACTACATCAAATGTGTTCATCACGCACTGATCTTGGCAGCAGGACAAAACAAGAACACACATTCAGCCTTCTTGTTATCCTTAACCTGAGAGAAGATCACCATTAGTAAGACTGGCAACTGCAAGAACAAACGTGATTTATTTAGACATTAGATCAACATGTATGGGAAGACCATACCCAGAAGGCAGCATGTTATGTACCAGGCAAACAATGATGAATAAGGCACAAAAAATATAATCACTGAAAGAGGTATTCCTCTAAGAATGATTCGAGGTGAAATTCAGAGTTGTTATTTATAGACCTATACACCAAGTACTGAAGAGGAACGGAATGAGGCATTTTAGAAAAAATATTTTTTCTAGGAAAGAAGAGAGAAAGGACACGTGGGGAAGGTCAGCTGAGGCAGTACCATGCAAAGGAAGTCACAGAGGATATGGGTATAAAGAACTTTGGAAGGGTGGAAACTTGGACGTTCCAGAATGGGGAGGGATCAGTAGAGAGATGCGATTAGAACTGAAGCTTGGAACCAGCACAGGCAAAGAATGTACTCATGGCGTGTTGGGAAAGATGGATGAAAGAACGAGTGAGATGAAAGGAAGGGAAATTGAGTCATAGTGCCCCGTTCCAAACGTTCACTGCTAAGGGGAACTGAGCAAACAGCAGAGCTTGAAACAAACTCATGACTGGATACTCTACGAGAGTGAAATGCTTCTTTCCAGTTCCTGTTTGAAACTGTAAACAACATGCAAATTCAACTAGAAAAGTTTTGCCTGTGCCACATTGAGAAACTCTCTGTTTCCTTTGTTGTTGTGACTCATGTTGGGACTATTCTTACAAGAATGTAATTTGTAGGGATGGGCAGACCTGTTGGGAGAAAAACAAGAACGTCTCTGGAATGTTCACCCGTTCTTTTGAAAGACTCTCTATTGGTTTTGGTTTGAAGGGGAAAAGGTCTCAGATATCAGAGCCCAGATGGGGTGAGGTCCACAGAACATCTTGAAATAGGCCTTAAAGAAGCAACAGGTAATACTCAATGACTCAAAATACTTTCCTTCCCTCAAACCTTACCCAAAAGGGCATAGAGAGACAGCTACACTCAGAGAAGAATAAGGGTGAAGGAATAGTTTCAATTGGGGAGTACTAACACAGAAATAATAAGAACAGACAGCTCATGGTTTGTGTTAGCTGCATGGTGGAAAAGAAGATGGTGAAGATGAGTGGTAACCATAGCTCAGATCACATCGTAGAACCAAATCCTCTGATTCCGATAAAATGTTTTCATGGCACAGAGTGTCTGCTCGAGAGGCTTAGATGTGTAAGTTTGGGGTACTGCCTGAAAATTGAGCTTTCACAAACCTAGAATCCACCTTGACAGTTTTGGATTAGACAGATGAGAAAAACAGATAGTAAATTCTCTGATTCTCTGAAAGTTTACAGATGCTGTTAAAGCACTGGTGACCTGTTTTACCCCTTGTTCTGTTCTTGCTTTCTCTTTCTTTTCTTTCTCTCTCTTCTTTCCTTTCCCTTCCTTCCTTCCTTCCTTCTTTCCTTTTCCTTCCTTCCTTCCTCCCTTTTTCTTTTCTTTCTTTCTTTCTTTCTTTCTTTCTTTCTTTCTTTCTTTCTTTCTTTTTTCTTTCTTTTTCTCTTTCTTTTCTTTTCTCCTTCCTTCCTTCCTTCCTTCCTCTCCATTCCTCTCCTTTCCTCTCCTTTCTTCTCCCTTTCTCTTTCTCTCATTGAGTAGTCTTGGCTTTGGAACATTTAATCCTGACATCCTTTATAAGGAGTTACATTAAAAATAAGGAAAAAAGTTCAGCAAAGTATATTGACATTTCTAACTTTTCTATCTTCTGTCTCTGGGTAGAAAAATCTGAGGTAATGGAGGTTCTTTAAAAAGAAAAGAAAATTCAGTGGTAGAAGGTGTGTGTGTGAGAGAGAGAGAGAGAGAGAGAAAGAGAGAGAGAGAATGATTTACCAGCATGCAGCAGACTCCTAGCAGTTCTGGGAAATACACGGGACCATTGGGGGCTGAGCCAAGGGAGTGGAGACAAGGCAGATGGTATTTTGAAGAGCATCAAAGCAATACCACTTTATCTGTCTTATTTTGACCTCTGCTTAAGATTTTCTTTCTGAAAGCAGTGACACTTAACAAAGGAAAATATTATTGGAGGAGATAATTCATAGGCTCTCCTAATTCCTTTTGAGAGCCAACACTATTTGAATATGCTTAGCCTTTCCTAAATTCTTTCTTTATCTTAATAAGTAAAATTAGTAAGTAAATTTGTGTTTTCCAGTGCCTTATATGAGGATGGCTCTGAAGTGCTGGACTTCCTATTTGTGATGCTGTAACTTTAAATAGAGTTATGTGGCATACAAATGATTAACTTTGGAGACTGGGAAACATGTCAAAGAGACATTGAGTCATCCTCTTGAAGAGATGAAACCAGATAGACAAGAGGTCCTAATGACTGTTCAGAATAGACTTGAAATTTATACTGAGGACCATGGACAGAGAACACGGCGGGTCCGCACAGGAGCCCCAAATCAAAAGTCACAAGGGCCAAGCCTGAAATGTTGGAATTTCTGCCATAGCAGCTTCTCACATGAGCAATTCTATGATCGGATAACAGCTGGGAGACACGTATTTAACAATAGTTAAGGATTCTTCTAAGCCTGGCAGGGAAGGCCAGGTAGCATTCAGATAGAACACGGCGAAAAGTCTGTGGCAGTCAGTGGCTTGGAAGATTGTTATTTGCATATATGATTTTCTTCTTCCATTTATAGGTGGGTTATCTTCCTGGAGGAAAACAGACTTCTCTTTTATGATCCTTGAATTTGTTTATGTTCACAACTTTTATTTTCCCAACTAGATTTCAAGTTCCATGAGCATGAGGAAGGCCATATAATTCTTTTATATTCCTTCATAGTGCCCAGGGTAGGGACAGGCATGTAGTAGTTGTTAAATAATCTTTTTGGTTAATTTATTTAAATGAAAAAGTTGGGTAATTGAATTGATGACTCCATTAATTCACAGTTCTAGAAGGTTAGACTTGTAAATTTGTAAAAGCCTTTCAAATTGTTTTTTATCATGCAATGAAAGTGAATTGCATATTTTTTTTTTCAGCAGAGTTTGTTTTGCAATCCAAATTTTTTGGACTTTGCTTTGAAAAAGGTTGAAATGAAAGGCATGGCAATGAATCAGCAAGTTAAGAAGGTTAACAATTAGTCATAACTTTAATAGATGAGACAATTACGCCATCTCTACCTTTTAAAAATAACCATATTTTTAATTAGATTTTAATCATAAAGGTCAGAGGTAGTGTAAGTTTAGAAAATCAGAAACACAGACTGGGTTGACAAAACTGCTTCATCTTATGTGTTAAGTTGGTCAAATTAACTGAAACAGATGGTGAGAGGCTTTTGTTGCTTAAATGATCAATTGCTGATTGCATTATTTTGATGATCTTTAACGTTTTCAAGACTAGGTCTCAGAACTCAGGTTCATAAGTGCTGCTCCCATTTCTTTGTTTCTTAAAATAGTCGGTGAAGTATGGATTACTTGTTCTCCTGTTTTAACAAAACTCAGTGTGGCAATTTAAAAAGCTTGGTACGTCAGCTTTGACTTTGCTTCTGTGGAACATTAGAATATCCCACTTCCTGATGTAGATTTTATTTAGATCGTAGTGAGCTATTCATTTTGAAAGCACTAATCCAGACAAAGAATATTGTCTTCAAATGATAGCTGCTGGTATGGCTACCTGTTATTGCATAATAAACTGACACTTCGTGAAATAGGACAACAACTGTCTTATCACGCTCATGATTTTGCAGGTCAGGAATTTCAACAAGGCATAGCTGGGGTTGCTGATCTATGTACACTTCATGATGACTGGGGCCTGGGGTGGCTTTCACGGCTGGAGTTGGCTGAGATGGCTAGGCCGGAGACTTATGTGGGCTGTTGGTTGGGCTCACTTCCTTAGTTCATTTCTAAACACATCTGCTAGCCTGGAATGTCTGAGATGCCTTTTTCACTCACCTGTCTGGAACTTGGACTAGGATGGCTGGAATAGGTAGGACCAGATAGGTATGAATTTCCATGCCCCACCCCACCCCTCTCCTTCCTTCTCCTCCCCTCATTTCCCCTTCCTTTCTCTTCCCTTCTCTGTCTGTCTCTTCTCTCCCCCTCAAAGTCATGTGACTTTTCCACATGGCTCTCTTGGGTTTTCCTCACAATGTGGTGATCTCAAGATGGTCAGACTTCTTATCTAGTGTCTGGTTTCTCCCAGAAAGAACTTTCCAGTGGAGAGAGTGCTAAAAGGCCCAAGTGCAAACTGAGAGACTTCTTGTGACCTCGCCTCAGAAATCCTGGGATGTCACTTCAACCTTATTCTACTGCTCAATCAGACCAGATTCAAAGGAATGGAGGGAATAGACTAATGGGGTTGGACATCCATGTGTAAGAAGGGAAAGAATTGATGGCGCCATCTTGGAGATGAACTACCACACTGCCTTTAATTTGTGAACTAGATTTCTGTGATAGGACACTTGCTCCCATTTACAGGCTTTTAATTTATTTGTTTACTTGTTTGTTTGTTTATTTAAGGTTTTGTGTTCCAACTTTGAGTGTTTCTATGTGTGCTATCTTTTCAAAGCACCAGCATTATGGGATCAATATTTTATGGGTAATTTTAATTTTACAATTTGATACCAAGATGCTACTTCAAACTTACTTCAGGTCCAGATTCACGAGTGTAAAGCAATACCCTTGGTTTTTCAGGAACTCTGATCTCTAAACTTCCTCAATAATGCCATTGTTCTCAGTGATTTCTTTCAGGAATTAATACTGTTTGTACTAGGATATTTTGAAGGCTAGTAAATCGAGTTGTACCATACTTGGAAGCTTTAATTTTTCAAGTTCAGGGGTGTTCTGCTAAAGTAAGGAGTTGACCCAATTATCTGATTCATTTGGACTTTAAATGCATAGAACAGAAATGACCAGATCTTATGATGTTACTTGGCTCCAGTTTAATATTAAGAATGTATATGTCATTTATGATGATTTCCCTTGGCAGTTTGAATTAAATTATCATACAGTTGGCTCCAGAGAAAACTTTGAGTCTGTCAGAAATGGTCTTTGATGCTTTTAGATTTCCCTTTAAGGACTTTTTGTTTCCCAAGACATCCTACTTTTTTGGCTTTCCAGAATCCCTAACAGCATTCTCTCATCATCCCAGTACAGACCTCTGTAGGAGGAGCCTGTACTCAGCGTAACCATAAAAATATAAATCTATCCATTAGGTCAATGATAATTTTAAATTGGTATCATCCTGGGAATTCTGGGAATATTGTTTCTTTCCCTTACAAGTGATAGAAAGTGCAACGCAAATTAGCTAAGCCAAAAGGGACTATTTCTACAGGGCTAGGACTAGCTTATTGATCATTTGGACTAAGCTCAAAAGAGGGACCCATGCCTTGCTTCTGGCTTCTCTAGATGTCTCCATTGTCAAGCCATTGTGGTGGCTAGTTTCCTAACATGCTATTCAGAGAAATATTGAAAGGAAAGTCTTCTTCCCCAATAGGTTAATAGAGTCCCTCAAATTGAGCCCCCGTAGTTCTCTGTGGTCTAATTTGGGTCAGGTTCTCATATATGAACTTGTAGCCTGGGACATGGAAGGCGCTGATTGCCTTAGGCTGGTTGTGTGTTTTACTTTTGGAGCTGAGGGCTGGTATAAGCTCTACCAGAATCATGAGGGCTGAAAGTAGGGGAGTGTATTCCCCTCAAAGCAAACACAGTGTGCTCCTCCCACTAGAGGGGGAGTAGATGGTGGGCAGCAGCACCAACAACTATCACAAAATAAACACTGTCATGTCTTTTCTTCCTCCATTTTAAATTTCTTCTTGGTAATACCCACCCTGCTCCTTCTGCCTGCCCTTAGCACCTCAGTTTTGGTGAGTTGTCAATAAAAAAGAAAACCATACAGTGGTGGTTGGTCTCTCTCCAAATCTTCATCTCTCACATTCTCACATGGGTCTAATGGAACACTTTGTGTGTCGCAAGCTCAAAAAATACTTTCCAAAAATAGCCCCCCTTTGCTCCTGTGCCATCTGCATTTCTTCTTTTTAGTATAGCCAAAATATAAAAGCTCTCACACATTTACACAAATAGACTCCTGGGATTATTCACATCATTATAAACTAATTTCCCTTTATATTCCTTGGCCTGAAAAGTAGGATTAGGGGAAAGAAATATGGGGAAGAAGAGAATAGCAAAAGTGATATGTATTGTAGAGAATGGAAAGCCAGCCCTTCTGTGGGCTACGGATCGTATACCCCTATCATGGGAATCATACGTGATTAATGTCTGTTCTCTAGGCTTGAAGTCCAAACTAATCAGATAATTGGATCAACTCCTTGCTCCATTTACTGTTCTTATAAGTGACAAATAATGATTCTTGGGAGGGGACTAAGGTAAATATATGTTTGGAAAAAGAGGATGAGTTTATGTGCTGCCTCAGTTAGCTTCTTTAATGTAATTTGTTGTGGCATCAGCTCTCATACTTGCAATTTGTACTTTTAATTAGAAAGAAGACTAATAAGGGAGGATTTGCATATAAAATTCCATCTTTTTAATGTGAAATTTATCTATCTTTGTACCTAATATAGACAATCCTTATGTACACAAAAGTATAATGCCATCATAATTGCTGATTATTCTGAGGCAGTTACCACATTTTTTTTCTTGTTTGACTCAATACCTGGAAAACCCGTATTTCCCAGGAAATAATATTCCTGAATAAAATAATAATCATAATTTTCTTGCATTCTTTATTCAGCATAGCAAAAAAGAGACTAAAGTTGGAAATCTAGAAGCCCACAAACACTGTCTATTTCAATAGAGATGTCATGGGAAATAAACACTTTGCAGTACTTCATAAATTACATGACCCAAAGTCTATGAAAATGTTGACAGCTGGAAGAAAAGACTGTCCTGGAGTCCCTACAATGATGGCCTTTTTGCTTGATGGCTTGCATTGCTGTCTGAACATTTGGTGTAAACTCTGGGGTAGGGGAAGCATACAGGTGTGGTTGACAAAGAGATGAGTGTGAAGCAGAAGGGTATTTTCATTTATTGAACATCTAGAATGTTGTGGATACTGTGTAGATAGTGTTCCCTAAATCTCTTAAATTTATCACAACAACCTGAGAAATAATGATCACAATCATTTTATGGTTGGAAATCCATGGCTCAAATAAGTTAAAAACCTTGCCCAAGGCAAGTTAGTAGCAGAGGTATGATTTAAAGTGAGGCTTCTAATTCCAAAAACCCTGTCTTTACACTCATCTTTCTGGTTGCATGGTCAATGCTGTGCTCTTAAACCCTGGCATTCTTTTCTTTTTTAAACATCACTAGTATCTTGCTTTATCTGACTCAGACTGACTTAGTGTTGTCCCTTTCCAGGATTCAAAGCATTTCCAGGTAGTTTCTTTTAGCGGCACACATAGCTCTCGTCCTGTCTCTGAATGGATTCTGCAGATTGCACTCTTTTCTCTTTTGATTTCTTACATTAGAAGAAGCTTAGGGGTACCTGCTTTGTCCTCTGCCCCAAATTTGATAGCTCAATAACTTTACTTTTAATGAGATAGATATAGCTATATCTGTGTTTATAACTATATATCTACCTAGATATAACTATGGCAAGAATTATAACTATATATTTTCCTACTTTAACTACCAGTGCTACCTGAGTCCCATAGGAGTGAGGTGATTTTGAAATCAGATGGCCCACTGCGAAAGCCAACTCGTGAGCTCCATAAGTTTTCTGATGTCATGAAGCTTATAATCCATATAATTCGATCGTATCATCAGCACAGGATGAAAAGAGAAACACATAATTACAGCCAAATCAACGTATCGTGGTCTTTCTTCTAAGACATTCTAGAATATTCAACATAAACCACATTTACATTTCAGATTGTACTCTGAACGCACCATCAATGTTACCATGTTGGTATACAATGGAAATCAGGTCAGATATTTAGGAGTCCTACTTACCTCCTCCCTTTTTTGCAGACCCAACATCCAATCAATCTGTAAATCCTATGGCTCTACTTTCAAAACTGATCCTGAGAATTCACCATATCTGCCCTGGTTCTCTTGTAACTCAGTAACTTGCGGAATTGTGTGGTTGTCTCCCATCTCATCTCCTGGCTTCTGTTCTTATCTCCCTCCATCTTGTCTCCAAGAGACTTAAAATACTTGAAGCATTTACATAAGATCACAATTTTCTCTTCCTTGAAAACTTCCATAGTTCTCAGCACTGATGGTGTATGCAGTTTAGTGTAGTCTGGTCAGATCTGGTTCCCTGCCCAGTTTGTGACCAATTCCCTACCTGGCCCTCTTGACTCCATCCACACCAGCCTTTTTCCTCTGTCTTAAATCCATGACGCTCACTCCTGCCTTGTGGCCTTTGCACTGGCTGTTCCTTCTGCCTGGAAGACTTTTCACCTCAGTCTTTGTGTGCAGGAACCTATTCCAATATCATTTCCTCCAAGAAGGGATCTCTGGCTATCCCATATGAAACTGTCCTCTCCAGCCTCCCATGGCTGCTCTCTTCCCTACCACTCTGCTCTCTTTATTTTCACTTAAACTTTTTATTTCGAGTTAATTTTAAACTTAGAATTTGTGAAAATGGTGCAGAGAGTTCCCTACATCCTTCCTCCCACCTCCCCTAACGTTAAAATCTTACATAGGTTTAGTGCAATCAGTGTTCACAACCAAATTGACATTGTTATGATATTATTAACTAAACAGCAGATCTTACTAAAATTTCACTAATTTTTCACTAGTGTCCTTTGGTTTCTCCAGGATCCTACTTTATTTTTGTCATAACCCTTATTGCTGTGTGGAATGACAGTATTTGTTTGTTTTTATTATCCATCTTCCCACTGGAATGTAGGCTCTAAGGATAATGAACTTGTCTCTTGTTATCAGCGGGTCCTCAATGTTTAAGAAATTGCCTAACATGGGGTGCCTGGGTGGCTCAGTCGGTTGAGCAACTGCCTTGGGCTCAGGTCATGATCCTGGGGTCCTGAGATCGAGTCCCGCTTCCGGCTCCCTGGCTCAGCGGGAGGCTGCCTCTCCCTCTCCCTCTGCCTGCCACTCCCCCTGCTTGTGCTCTCTCTCTCTTTCTCTGTCAAATAAATAAATAAAAAATCTTAAGAAAAAAAAAAGAAATTGCCTAACGTGTAGAAAATGCTACATATTTGTTGAACAAAGGAATGGATGAATGCTCCAGGAAGGCTGAGCTGATATGGCCTGCATGTAGTGTCATTACTTCATGATGAATTTTGATAAGAAACAAATACTCATGGAGTTGAAAAGGAAGTGATGCAAGGAAGGATAAATCTTCTGCCTTTGTGAGAAGCTGCTTACTTTTCCATGGCTTTTGAATACTTGGCAGCTGATGATGGAGGATGAGAATGTTCTAGCAGATTCTGGATTCCCAGATTCCACAAATCAATGGTAGGATCACTAATCATTGTTTACAGCATTTACTAAAAATCCTGAAGAGATTGCCAACACAGTGGAAGACAAATTGCTTCTGGGAAGTAAAATGTTGTATACCTGTCTTTGGCTAATCCTGTGATCAGTGAAAACTGAGATGTCTCTAGGCAGTGATACAAAATTATAATCCCCTTATAACCAGGTATCATTGAACATTTTCAGAAGACTCTGGTTTAAATTTGGCATTTGCTTATTATGGAGTGCAAAACGTCGTCTAAAACTTGATCATGATTTCTGGCAAATGAAGTGTTTTAGCTTTTTTTCGTCTTTGTTGTACGTTAAATAAAACAAAAAATGTTCTATGTATGAATTATATCATTAAATGTGATTTACATTCAGAAAGTCAGTTCTTTTTTTTTTTTTTTTAAGATTTTATTTATTTGACAGAGAGAGACACAGTGAGAGAGGGAACACAAGTAGGGGGGAGTGGGAGAGGGAGAAGCAGGCTTCCCACTGAGCAGGGAGCCCGATGCAGGACTCAATCCCAGGACCCTGGGATCATGACCTGAGCCAAAGGCAGACGCTTAATGACTGAGCCACCCAGGCGCCCCAGAAAGTCAGTTCTTGATGATTAAAAAAAAAGCATTGGGTTTTGTACAAAAAGACACAAAGGAACAAAACAAGAAACGTCTCTCTGTAAAGAAGACACACCACAGTTATAGTGACATTTACTTTTCTTCACAAGTAAAACATGAATCACTTCACAAAATCTGCTATTTAAATCATATCAAATTTAAGATTGCTTTCTTTTGGGCTAGAAGGAGGAATTTTAGACATTTCCTATGAGAAAAGGAATTATTTGTTTAACCACTCTGTTAGTTTGTCCAGTCAGGCTTTTGTTACATAAAGAAGGTTAACCAAAGGTAAGCTGTGTAACGACTTGTGCTAATTATTATTTAAACATGTACTGATTCTGGAGCAAAAAGGAGATTCAACATTTTAAAAGAAACTGGTAAAATTTTTCTAGTCAACATCTCTTAATCTGATAATTTTTGCTTTGCCCAAGGAGTGTATACTGTTATTATAAATTATTGAACCTGTGATTTCCACCCCCTCCTACAAGCTCCTCAGCCCCTCCCATTTCCCCATGCTTCCAGTAGGGCCCATAAGCAGGGTGGGTTTGATGGGTGTGGTGGAGAAGAAGTCCATACAAATTACTGAGTCTAGTGAATTGGAAGAGTGTCTAGGCAAATTTTATGTAAGATTTTTAGCTAGACTGGCCTTACTGGCTGATGGTGCAGGGTCTCCCCACTATTTTCTCCACCCAAACTCATTTGTGGCACCTTGCTCTTTACATGTGATGGCCCCAATTACTGAATTAACCTTGGATTTGCTCCTTGTTGAGCATCCAGCACCTACTTTTGTCCATTTGACCTTCAAAATATTTTCCCACTATCTGACTCTCTTTTCTTGCCTCCTCCATCCCCAGTTGCTCTGAGACTCTGCTTCCCAAATTTGCCTGTGAGAAGAATCACCTGGGGGCACTTACTAAATATATCAATCACTGAGTTTAAGCCTATTGAATCAGAATTTTTTAAAGGACGGTATCAAGAATGGATGTTTTCAAAAGGACCCAAGGTGACTCAATTATGTGAATTACAAAAAAGCCACTGTCAACTTTCTTGCCTGGATTGTTGCAAAAGTCTTCTCTCTGGTTTCTAGCTATAGCTCAGGTCAGTTCTCCAAATAGCAGCCAACGGGTCCTATTAAGAAGTTAGGTTAGATTGGTCCTCTTCCTCACGCTTTCCTATCTTACTGAGTGAGTCAAGTGTTCCTTAGGGTAACCTCCAAAGCCAGCTCCCAAATTCTCTGGTCTATTCTCTTGTCCTTCTCCTCCTTGTATATTCATTCTACTCTAGACACACAGAACTTCTTCCCCAAACCCAATCTCAGGGCCTTTGCATCTCCTGTTTCTTCTGCTTAGAATGTAACTTCCCAGATACCTGCTTGAAATGTTCCAGATTAGACTCAACATTCACATTACCAGAAAGGCCACTCTAAATGAAACAGCAATGCCTCACCTGGATTTATCCAGTGCCTTTTATTTTTATTCATAGAATATAAGCACCTGCCATATTATTATTGTTGATATTGATGTTGTTGGTTTTTTTGAAAATGTGTATTGCCAGGATATGGTTCCTTGATTCTAATGGCTTTCAGGATGCATTTGTCCAACTATTCAGTGAGTAAGATGGTAAGATAAATGATGGATGAATGGGTGAATGAATGAATGAGAGATTGGGAGTGTGTGCAAGCTTTTCTCCTTGGCTGGCCAAGTATAAGTGATTTAGAGATCACAGTGGATAGGAGGCGAACAGCGGGTGACAGAAAGCCACATCGTATCATATTTCTGGTTGAATTCCTTTTAATGATTGAACAAACAGAGCTATTGGGGAAGAGAAGCATTAATATGCACGAAGTCTTGCTTAGTTTCCCAAAGATGTTTCCATGTTGCAACTGATGTTTGGAATTTGGAAAATTTGAAGTTTGAAGAGCCACCAATTCTGAGCATCGTTCCCTAACTGGTCTTACTGAATGAGGACACTAAGAGCATGATGTAATGTCTATTTGGTCAACTCCATTTGGTTACCTCTCTTTGACTAATTTGAAAGACACAGTCTTATTCTTCTAGGGTTGCTGTAACAAATAACACCAAGTAGGTGGCTTCAAAAGGAATTTATCTTCTTGTAATTTCAGAGGCTAGAAGTCCAAGGTCAAGGGGTTAGTTGGGTTGGTGTCTTCTGAGATCTTTCTCCTTGGCTTACAGACCACCGCCTTTTCTTTCTATCTTTCTGTAGTCTTGCCTCTATGTAACTGTGTAGACTCACTCACATGCATACGTAGGTAGGTAAGTATAATAATACCTACAATGGGAGAGAATCACCAGCACATTTTTCTTGATAAACAAGGTGCTACAATTAAATTTCTTGAATATTTACAAAATCTCAGACTTGCTTCCCTCTTTTCTTTTCTCCAGCCACTCTATTTATATTTGCATTTACTATTACTGTTCACATCAAATGAATTATTTGAGATGCACACGTGTTCATTTATGTTAACAGATTTGTATAAATACTGCTCAAAAATGGTGATGAGTATAATTGGATTATTATAAAATGTGGGATGTTACTATTTAGTATTTCTGAAATTTACTCTTCTTTTCCATACTGGGAAGCTAGTGAAGGCCCTAATGAGGGCTGGGCAAACGCAGTGCAAAGGTCTATGGAACACTGGAGGGGGTGTGTGCAGTTATTCCCAAGAACTTTGCAGGGTGTTTGGGGGTCAAAAATTTTTTCAGACTACTCGCCTTTTTTAGTCTGTTGACATTTTTACTGGTGTGTGCAAGAGCAATGGCGGATCAAGACAATGGTACCAAGTTAGACCAATGATCATGGAAACCTCTACACCCTGCATTTGCAGTTAAGAACAGAAAACAAATGCCAATGTTGCTTAAGAATGTCCACATAAAACAGGGATCATTATTAATTTTGTTAAATCTCAATTTTGACTTGTTAAAAATACTTCGTGTGACTAAATGGGAAATTCACATAAAGCATCTCTGCTACATTCTGAAATATGTATAGTTCCTTCAAGGAAAAGCACTTGAGTGTTTGAGCTGTCAGCTGGAATACTTTTTTTTTTTTTTTTATGGAACACAATATTCACTCCAAAGAAAAACTGATAGATAAACTATAGATATTCAGATTTGGATATTTGGGAGATTTTTTTTTTTGTGTGTGTGAAAATGAACAAAATGAGCCTGTCACTTCAAGGGAAACAAGTGACAGTATTTGATGTTAATGATAAAATTTGAGTTTTCAAGCAAAAACCCACGCTTGTTACTATGACCTGACACCTACTCCATGTTTAAAGACTTAACTGATGAGATTGGAGGTGATATTAACAATGTAGTTGTTGGGGTGCTTGGGTAGCTCAGTTGGTTAAGCATCTGCCTTTGGCTCACGTCATGATCCCAGGGCCATGGGATTGAGCCCCACGTCGGGCTCCACACTAAGGAGGGAGTCTGCTTGAGGATCCTCTCTCCCTCTCCCTCTGCCTCTCCTCCTACTCTCTCTCTCTTTCAAATAAATAAGTCTTAAAAAAAACAATGTAGCTATTGATATTGAATAGTAAAATATATTAATATTTGGAACATCTGTATAACTCAATAAGCCAGTATTTTCTTTTTTTAAATTTTTTTTTTTATTTTTGAGAGCATGTGTGTGGATGGATTTTCTTCATATGCCTCAGCCAAAACAATATATCATGACAGATTGAAGGCAGAAGCAGAAATGAGAATTCAGCAGTCTTCTGCCAAACATTAAAGAAACTTACAAAATTATAAAACAATGCCACTCTTCTCACTAAATTATTTTCAGGGGGATATAGTTATTTTTCATAAAAATATGTTATTTACCCTAACATATTTGGTACATTACTGTTATTTGAAAATGAATAAATAGGGGCACCTGGGTGGCTCAGATGGTTGGGCGTCTGCGTTCAGCTTGGGTCGTGGTCCCGGGGTCTTGGGATCGAGCTCTGCATCGGGCTCCCTGCTCAGTGGGAAGCCTGCTTCTCCCTCTCTCACTCCCCCTGCTTGTGTTCCTGCTCTCGCTGTCTCTCTCTCTGTCAAATAAATAGGTAAAATCTTGAAAAAAAAATGAATAAATAAACATATCCTAAAATTCTCAGGGCTAATTGTTAGTATGGTAAATAGTGGTAAATTTAACCCACAGTAGAAAGGCTCTTTTGGACCCTCAATGATATTTAAAGGCATTAAATGTCTTGCTGCCAATATGTTTAAGAATCCCTCATATAGGGTGTCTCTTCTGTGGTTCAGGTCTGGGCACTTTGGTTCTTTCATTGTCCCGATTCTGTGCTGGCTCAGAAATGGACATTTCAGCATTCCTTCCTCCCTGACATCTCAGACTTTGGTATGAGTCTTAAGGTCTGTTTGCAGAGAGCTTTCAGTCTCTCTATTAACAACAACAACAGCAAAAACCCAGTCTGCTAGTTTTCTACCTCAACTGTCTTAACCAATTATGCTATTTTATACTTTTTTGTTTTACATTTATTATCTCATTTATTCAATGCATTTACTTACTCTCTTTCAACTACATTATGCTAATTGCTTAGGACATAAGTAAGGCAGATACTGTTATTAAGGTCTTTATTTCTAATGGGGGAAGAAGGAAAATAAACAGTCAATGTACAGATTGATTCACACTATGAGAAATGGCACAGGATTCTAGGGGCACAGATGAGTGGAAGCCATACCAGATTGTGCTGATCAGAGAAAGCTTTCCAAAGGTAGAAATACCAGTCATGAGTCTTTAAGGGCAATTAGAAGTTGTCGGATGGGGACTTGCTCATTCATATATCTGGAAGTTGAGGCTGACTGTCAACCTAGAACTTAGGTGGGATTTTTTTTTTTTTTTTTTTTTTTGAGAGTGAAAGAGAAAGAGAGGAGGAAAGAGAGAGAGAACCAGGGGCAAGGGACAGAAGGAGAAGGAGAGAGGGAATCCCAAGCAGGCTCCACACCCAGTGCAGAGCCCGACGTGGGGCTCGATCTCACAACCCTGAGATGAAATCAAGAGCTGAAATCAAGAGTTGGACGCTTACTCTACTGAGCCCCCCAGGCGCCCTTTAGGTGGGACTTTTGACAGAGCACTTTAATGTAGCCTCTCCTTGTGGCCTGGGCTTCCTCACAGGATGGTGGCTGGATTGTTAGGGTGAGTGTCCTGAGGGAGAGAAAGAGGGAAACTGTGTGCCCTTTCATGACCTAGCCTTGTGCATCACACAGCATTACTTTCTTTCAAATTCTATTCTTTTTTTTTTTTTTTTTTTTTTTTGAGGCTGTCACAAAGGCCCTTTGATTTCAAGGGGAGGGAAAATACACTCCACTTCTTTCCAGTGGAATGGCAAGATTCTGGACTGGAAGGATTGCTGTGGACATTTTTTGAAAATACAGTCTGTCCTTGATCCACACAGTTCACACCCCTCTTACATGCAAAATACACTGATGCCCTCCTCGAGACTCCTCAAATCTCATCCCATTATGGCCTCAGGCTCAGGTTTGTGGTCCAGAATCCTATAGTCTAAATCAGGTCCAAGGGCACGATGCCCCGCAGTTGCAGTTCCTTGAATACAATCCTCTGGTACAGGATTTCTCAATCTGAAGACCCGTGATCAAAGGAGACAAGTTCTCTGCTCCCCACACCCTCAACAACAATGGTGAGATAAGAATAGGATAAATTATATAGACAGTTCCATTTAAAAAGGAAGAAAATGGAGGAGATCAATTCTGAAATCCACTTGGGCACATTTATGATTTCCTTCATTAGGGCTTAGCCTTCCACCTGAGAAATGGTTCTTTTTGTCTCTTGGCTCTGTCTTCTGAGTAATCTTCCCTTCCAATGAGAATCATCCTGTGTTTGCCACTGAGTGGTATTCTCAGCCTGTTACCTGTACATAACATTCTGAGCTCAAAAACCTTCTTTCAAAATTTTTTGCAATATGAAGAGAAAACCTGGTGTGGATGGAATGGGGGGTGGAGTGGTGAATTGGTAGAAGATGACACAAGAAAAACAGACTATGACAAGTTCATCCACTGACCTGGAGTCTTATCCAATCAGTGCAAATCAGAAATGTCAATTTCTGCTACTTATTCTCTTTTGCTATAACTTTCCTGAAAGTATTCTTGGTGTTTTGAAATATGTATTGCTGAGGTCGGGGAAGGTATGTTTATAGTCGACGATAGTTTTAAAGTTCATCTTGGTCACATATGTGCTTTCTTAGTGTCTTCTCTAAGTGTCCTGTGGGCACAGAGGATTTTCCGGTTAACTGCTTTATATCCATCACATGTGTATGTTTCATGTCCCAGATTGTGAAGTACTGTTTCTCCTGAGAATTTCAATGCTTGGATTCTAGTATAGCTTCTGGGAGAGTACAAATTCTGTTAATAGATTGTAATAAGAGAAATAAGGCCAACGAGTCAGTTTAGGTGACTGAAAATACATGAAAGTTTCTCTTCTATTTTAAGTTTCCTTGGATGGATAGTTTTGAGTTTGCAAATACTTATGACTATCTATTTATTGGTTTTTACATCAATAACTTGATCTGGTTCAGTAAAATTAGTTTTTTTTTTTAAAAAAACATTATTTTCTAAGATATTTTAGACTGCAAGTTCACAGCATATTATTACCTTTAAGAATCCTTCTGTTAATAGCTATCCAGTATTTTTAGTCAAAATGTTGAGCAAAAGAGAAAAAGCTGAAAACTACCATATATTTTATTCCCCCAAATTAATCATTCCATGTAAAAGCTCTAGGGTACAAATAAGTCATTAATGCTGCAACAGATAATGTCACAAAAGGTCCACAAGGATGTGAATAAAAAAGAGAAAAATTAGGGAAGGTGAAAGGATGTTCGAGACAAATGGGTAAATTAACACTGAAGTAGCTTCCATTCAGTTTGACTTAACCAATATTTTTGTTGAACATTTGCCTATTTGTTGGACTCTTTAGAGGAAATACAATTGAATAGGATGTGGTCCTTGCCTTTCAGTTATGAGCTGTTGTGTGGATGTGGGCTGGCTGTTACCATTCTGTGTAATTAGGGCAGTAATCATATACACCATGATTGATGACAAATAATGTATTCAAGCTGGGCAGGCTTTCTATGCCAATGGGAGAGGTGAGAAGAAAAGGTAGGAGGATATAAAAATACATGAGGTCTTCTGGAAAGGCTGAATATCTTATTTTGTTGAAATGGAGAAATAGGAAGGAATGACTTAGAATGGTGGATTGTGCGTAGATCCTACAAGATCTGGAATTCCAAAAAAAGTTACCGTTTTTTTTTTTTTTTTTGCTATGGAATCAGGGATATTATTGAAGATTTTTAGGGAAGCTGTGTTGCATAATGAGGTGGTGATTTCTAAGAAATATATATTTGACAGCTCTGTGAGTGATGGTTTAGAATTGATAACATGGGGTTAAGTTTTCTACAAACAGAGAATTAATCTGATTCTTGTGTGTGTTTTTTCGAATGCCAAGAAGACTGCTTTGTGCATAGTTTTGATGAGTGTTGATAAATTTATTTTGAATAAATAGTGGAGGAAAAGGCTAAGCTCTATTTAGCAGCTTTATTTCAACATCTGTTTACTTATGAACGTAATTACATAGGTTGTAGAATATCCACAAATTATAAAGTACACTGTTTTAAACTTGGAAAGTGTTACCATGTCACAACAAACACAGTCAGCTGTGTTTTATCGTCTTTACTAAACTATACCAAGGGTGGGAAAACTTTTTGTTAAAGAGTCAGAGTAAATATTTTTAGACTTTGTAGGCTCTGTGGCCACGACTCCCCAACGGTGTTGTTGTAGCATAAAAGTAACCGTAGACCATATGTAAATGAATGAGCATGGATGTTTCTATAAACCTTTATTTACAAAAACAGTCTACGGGCTGTATTTGTTTCATATGCTATGATTTTCCAACCCTTGATCTACACCCTCGATTTTTTTCCTTAAAGGACTTATGTTGGTATATAAAGATATAAACACTAAATGAAATAAAATGCATCGAGAATAGCTAAGGAACAGGCATGAGATCTCAATTATTCAAGATGAGTAAGTTCTAGATGTCTATGTTACACGGTACACTTCAAGTGTTGTTAAGAGGGTAGATCTCACATTAAGTGTGCTTATCACAATAAAATAAAACAAAGTAAAAATAGCTAAGAAAGATGAGGCAACTATTTTATTTTGTTTCTAGCGTATTTTGTATTTTATTTCTAACACTTAAACCTTACTCATTTGAACCTATTCTAAATGGATAGCCAAGTGTGGCACTAATATCTATTTAATAATCCACTTTCCCCCTACTTATTTCTATTCCACATTTATCAGATAGGAGATTTTCCTCTACTTACTGGTAATTCAAGTTCTAAAAGTGAGTCCAGAATGGCACAATATTAGTGACCATTAATGACATTTGTTGTCATCTTTTGCTGTGGCATTTAGCTTTGTTTGTGTCTAAACATATTTTTAAAGATCAAAATTCATAAGTAGAGGATTCTGTCCAATGAAATTTTCATGTGTACATCGGGCTTTCACACCAAATATCGAAACAAGTTTCAGAAAAATTTATATAATAAATTACTTAAAAATAGAATAACGATAAGTAATTCTGTGGTGAGGATGGTCTTCCTAAACCTAATGCTAAAGAAAGAAAATGTAAAGTGATTGTATTTAACTATATCATTATAGGAAATTTCTGTATGGTAAAAAAAAAAAAAAAATTCTACAAAAACACCCTACAAATTCTACAAAGACAACTCCCCCAAATATCTGCAGTGGATGTGATGAACAGAGGGTTAGTACCTTTGCTATCAGTTTAAGAGATGGTGTGGTGTCATGTCTAAGAAGATTTTGTAGCCAAGCTGGCCCTGGGATCTTGTAAGAGCCTTGTCCCTCTGTTTTCTTATTCATGAAGCAGAATATTAACTGTTCACAGAATTGTCATGAGGTTTAAAACAAATTAAAATATGTAAAGTGCTTACATTGCTATTATTTTTGCTTTATTAACAGTTACTATTGCTTATATCAGGTGAATATGGATAAGAGGAATTGGTTTTTACTGCCTAAGCCAAGAAGGGTCACATTTAGGATCCAGCATAGAGATGACCATGTATCGCCTGTGGCCTCAGACCATGCTTATCATTTTATTAGGAATACTAATAATTAAGAGAAAAGTGTTCACTGAAATCATGAAGTGGGAAGTAATAATCCTAATCAATTCGCATAAAGAGAAATGCACATGGTTTTTGAATATATAAAATATTCACTTTTACTATTAATCACAGAAATAGCCATGAGCTGCCATGTCATTAAAAAAAAAAAAAAAAGAAAAGAAAAAAAGTGAAACCAGTATTTGGCTATAATGTGAGAAGTCAAAGCTTGGTTTCGCTTTTAGTCCCAATCCTGATGGGAATGTAAACATACAGCCTATCCAGAGACAACTGGGAAATTGAAATTTAGACAACTTAAAAATATATATCAAAAACCTTAGAACATGAATAATCTTTGTAGTATTGAATATTATATAACCATGAAATCTTAGAAAAGGAGAAATCTTTATTTGGTATTGCTAATAGGAAAAACTCAATTTATGAAAAATAGTTTGTCTAATATGAGTCAATTATAATAAAAGATAATATGGATGTTTGTGCCCAGAAAAAGCATAGAGGGATTTATAGTGGTTATTATGGAGAAGGGAAAGGTTGTGTTTATGTTTTTTTTAAATTTCCTTTGCTAATCTAGCAAATAATTCTTCTCTATTCAGTGTATAAGCAATATTGCTGTGGTCTAGACCAGGGTATATAAAGTTTCTCTGTAAAGGGCCAGACAGGAAAGCTTTTAGTGTTCATGTATCACACAGTGCCTACTGCGACTCCTGAAGCCTGACTTTGTAATGTAAAGGCACCACAGGCAATCCAATAACATTTTATTTACCAAGACAGGTAGTGCGCAGGTTTGGTCTGGGGGCCATAGTTTGCCAAGCCTTGGTTCAGACAAAGGATAATTGACTTGATTTTAAAAGTGACACTTAGGTTAGGAAGGTGGGAATAGACATTGGTCTAGTCTGTAATGCAGAAGGAAAGGGGAGAGTTACCCGTGCCTCTTAAGTTTCAATTTCAGACAGCATTGAAGGATGAGTGATGGCTGTCAGTCAACATGGAGCACTCAGCTCAAGAGAAAGATCAGATCTGTGAAGAACAGGAGAGAATCAATTTGTGATGTGGTGAGTAGAGTGCTCAGGTGGCAGAAAGGCATTTATGCATGCGGGCCTGGTGTTTGGGGATGTAATGAGGTGCGGAGCTGAGGATTTAGATGTTTCAGTGCAGAAGTGATAATTTGATAATCAACACCATGCGGACTGACGAGATTTGGGCACTTAAAAAAATCAGTGTGACTCACAGGGGCTTGAAGAAACACATATTCCATCCCTGAAGATGCACCAAAGTATATAGGATCAAACTCAACACCCAAAGAACAAAGAATCCAATCAAGAAATGGGCAGAAGACATGAACAGACATTTTTCCAAAGAAGACATCCAAATGGCCAACAGACACATGAAAAAGTGCTCAACATCGTTCAGCATCAGGGAAATCCAAATCGAAACCTCAATGAGATACCACCTCACACCAGTCAGAATGGCTAAAATTAACAAGTCAGGAAACGACAGATGTTGGCGGGGATGCGGAGAAAGGGGAACCCTCCTACACTGTTGGTGGGAATGGAAGCTGGTGCAACCACTCTGGAAAACAGTATGGAGGTTCCTCAAAAAGTTGAAAATAGAGCTACCATACGATCCAGCAATTGCACTACTGGGTATTTACCCCAGTGATACAAATGTAGGGATCTGAAGGGGTACATGCACCCTAATGTTTATAGCAGCAATGTCCACAATAGCCAAATTGTGGAAAGAGCCAAGATGTCCATCAACAGATGACTGGATAAAGAAGATGTGGTATATATATACAATGGAATATTAGGCAGCCATCAAAAGGAATGAAATCTTGCCATTTGCAATGACGTGGATGGAACTGGAGGGTGTTATGCTGAGCGAAATAAGTCAATCAGAGAAAGACATGTATCATATGACCTCACTGATACGAGGAATTCTTAATCTCAGGAAACAAACTGAGGGTTGCTGGAGTGGGGGGTGGGGTGGGAGGGATGGGGTGGCTGGGTGATAGACATTGGGGAGGGTATGTGCTATGGTGAATGCTGTGAATTGTGCAAGACTGTTGAATCACAGATCTGTACCTCTGAAACAAATAATGCAATATATGTTAAGAAAAAAAAAAAGATAGCAAGAGGGGAAGAATGAAGGGGGGGAAATCGGAGGGGGAGACGGGCCATGAGAGATGATGGACTCTGAAAAACAAACTGAGGGTTCTAGAGGGGAGGGGGGTAGGAGGATGGGTTAGCCTGGTGATGGGTATTAAAGAGGGCACGTTCTGCATGGAGCACTGGGTGTTATGCACAAACAATGAATCATGGAACACTACATCAAAAACTAATAATGTAATGTATGGGGATTAACATAACAATAAAAAAATTAAAAAAAAAAAGCTGCCTATTTTTAGGATTTTATCCTAGGAAGCCAACCTACTGCTGAATGATGGAAGCAGACAGGATTTCAGCAGATTCATTATAGTGTATCTTGCCCTGTTAAGGAATTAGTTGAAGATGATGTTTTCGTTTTTTCCACACACACGCAAAAAAAAAAAAAAAACTGTATGCAGTTTAGGTATCTTCTGAATTTCACCCAGGTTGTTAAATAGAAATGGGTATCCTATTTGGTAGTATAGTGGTTTAAAAAAACAAAACACAGAACAAACAAACAACAACAACAAATAAAAAGAAATTAAAAAAAAAAAAACCTGGGTGGAATTTAGGAAAAACATTGCAGTTGTCTTCTCAATAATGCAATTTTATTATCGTTATTATTATTCAGAGATACTGTCATTTACATCAATAATTTTCAATGCTGAGTTTCAGTGTTTCCATGGAAAATTATCCTGATACTTAGCATCAGTGAAAAAAATAGGAAATGGGAAAGAGATTGAGGGCAACTTTTTAATAATATGGATTTTTCCCCCTTTTTCACATAGTGCGAAAGTTACAGTGGTTGCCAGAGGTTCTAAAACAGTCCACTTTCAGAAATTCAGTCACCTCTTAAACACTTAGAGGCTGAAATGAGTGAAAACCCGTTTTCAGAAGAGTTTCCAAGGAAGTAGAAAGTTTCCACACCCTACATCTTGTACTAAAAGAAATGGAAACTGGGCTCCGTCTGCCAAAAAGTCTGAATTATTGTGTCACAGGCTGTTGAACATTATAATCAGCAATAAAAATGTGAACATGCTTGATGCTATATTAAAATGCACTTTGAAAAGTTTACCCTAATAATATTTTTGGATTTATTTTATTTCATTTTTTTTTGCAGTGCTCACAGTGTTTCCACATTCCCAATAACAATAAGAAAAACAAGATGGGGCGGGGGGAATGAAATGGAAATAGAGAGCTTCAATATCCCTGTACTGAAAAACTGCCTTTTTTTTTTTTCCTCAAAAAATGGCTTGGAAAAATCCTCGTGTTGTCTATCTGATGAGCCCAAGACTAGGAGTAGAAATTTTCGTCTTTATTTTTCTGATTATGAACATAATGCGTGCTCATATAAAAATGTAAATGATTTAGAGAAGCATAGAAAGTTAAAATTATTCCTAGATTTCTCAGAGATAGCCATTGTTAATATTTCCAGATATAATTGCAGGCATCTGACTTCATGCATGTGTGTATAAGTACATAGTGTATGTGTAATATTGTGTATGCATAATTTTACATAAATGGGTGCACACTTTGGGTTTTGTTTACTCAGCTTTTTTTCATTCAGCAGTATCTGGTTGATAATTTTCCAAGTCAGTAACTATGGGTTTACTACTTGATTCTGGGTTTTCTTCTTTTATGTATGATTCTGTTACATGGACGTCACACATTTTACTTAGTCAATGTCTTGGTCATTTTTGATTGATTGCAGTTCTTTTCTATTTGAATGGTCCTAGGATAGCTATCCTTATGGTTTGATTGTCTTATTAGCATAAGTTCCTCGAATCAAAATTCCTATATTTATTCAACAAACATTTATACGGTACCTATATTATGAGAGGTATTGGCTTAAGCACAGGAGATTACATTTTCAGGAGCAAGAAACAGATCATAAATAAGCAAACACATGAATAACTGATTCAGATCATGAGTGTTATGGCAAAAATAATTCAGGGTGATGCTCTAAAGAAGATTGGTAGTCCAACTTAGATGGAATGGACAGGAAGACGTCAATGATGAGGAAGTATTTGAGCCAAGATCTAAATGCTGGAATGTGTCCTGGTGTATACAGATCTGGAGCAGATCAGTACAAGCAGAGGGAAAAACAAGTGCAAAATTCTTGAGGTAGGAAAAATCTTGGCATGTTCAAGGAACAGAAATAAAACCAGAATGTCTGGGACTCACCACTCACTGGAGAGAGTGGCAGGTGATTTAAGATAGGGATGCGTGTCAGGGCCATTCACGTGAGGCACTACAGGCAATTTAGAGTGTTAGGATTAAATTTTAGGGTGTTGGGAAGCCATTGGAAGGTTTTATGCAAAAAGAAAAAAAAAAGTTGGCATGGTAGGATTCTGAGTTTAAAAAGACCACCTGACTTCTCTGTGGGCTGTGGGGTGATGTTGGGGCAAAAGTGAGAGAGGAGAGAAATCCATCAGAGTAAACTTCAGTAATCTAGGGAAAAGTCAGGGCAAGAAGGAGTTTTCTGGGGGTGGGGATTCTAGGTAAAGAATTCTGTTTAGCAGTGCCTGGGTGGCTTAGTCTGTTAAGTGTCTGTCTTCAGCTCAGGTCATGATCTTGGGGTCCTGGGAGAGCCTCATGTCTGGCTCCCAGGAGGGAGCCTGCTTCTCCCTCTCCCTCTGCCTGCCACTTCACCTGCTTGTGCTCTCTCTCTCTGTCAAATAAATAAATAAAATCTTAAAAAAAAAGAACTCTGTTTAAATTATGTTATGCTTGAAGTTCTTAGACACAGTTGTAGATATACATTAAGCAGCTGGACATCTGAATTTGGAGCTTAGAAAAAACTATAAGTGCTAGAGAAATAAATTTGGAAATCAGCATATGGGCAGTATTAAAAGCTTGGAACTGGATCTATAACTTAAGGGGAAAATATAGAAAGAGAAAAGTAGAGGGCTTAGAACTAATCCCTGGAACACTCACATGCTTAAAGATGAAGCAGAATGGGGGAGCCAATAGAGGAGGCCAAACAGACCCAGTCAGTGAGGTAGGAGGAGATCACAGAAGCCCAGGAAGAGATGGCATTTTAATAACTAAAGGGCAGCAAATGGTCTTGAATCCTGCTGTGGTCTGAGTCAAATGAACACAGCAATGTGACCACTGGATTTGGCAACACCTTAGGGAGGGCAGTTTGAGTAGAGGGGTAGAAGCAGAAGCCTGGTCCAAGTGGGCTGAGGAGGGAATGGGTTATGAGGAAGTGAAGACCATGAAGGACAGTTCTTTCAGGAATTTTATTCTGAAGGGGGAGAAAATGTGGCAGTGGATAGATGTAGAAGTAAAGATGAAGAAACTTTTATTTATGTATTTATTTACTTATTTGAGAGGGAGAGAGAGAGTTGGGTAAGGACTTAAGCAGGCTCCATACCCAGCATGGAGCTTGGTGCAGGGCTCAATCTCATGACCTGAGTCCAAATCAAGAATCGGATGCTTAACCCACTGAGCCACCCAGGTGCCCCATGACGAAGAAACTTTTGAACATGGAATGTTCTAAATGTGTTTAAATTAAATGATCCTATAGAGAGGGAAAAAAATTGATAATGCAAGAGAAATAGGTTAAAATCAAGGACCCTCATTCTTGATTAGGCAAGAAAAGATGGGATCCAGGAAACTGGGAGCAGGGTATGCCCTAGGAGACCTTCATTATGCCAAGAAGTATGGTGGACAATGTGCATGGAGACCTGGGTAGGCCATTAGACTTGTGGTGGTTCTCTAATGGAGGCCTCAAAATAATATCTACTTACTCAAGAAAGTAGGAGGAAAGGTGAGGAGTTGAGAGTGTAGTGAGAGGAGAAGATTGCCAATCAGTGTTTACTGCTGGTATACAATGTGATTACTAATTTAAATGAAGCTTAGATAGCATGGTTATATGTATTTTTTCCTCCAGCACTGTGTAGCTGCATGAGTACAGGTATGGGATAAAAGATAGATGATAGATGAGTATGATGGCAGAGAGAGAAAGAAGCAAGGGACTGAAGGTGTTCGAAAAGATGATAGAAATGATAGACCATGGAATCTAAGCTGGATAAAGTGGGAATTGTGCAGATAAGAGTGTTATAGGCCAAACTATGTCCCCTCCAAATACCCCGTACCTCTGATTGTGACTATATTTGGCGTTAGAGTCTTTAAAAAAGGAATTGAGTTAAAATGAGGTCACTAGAATGGGCTCAAATCCAAAAGGACTGGTGTTCTTATAAGAAGAGATTAGGACACAGACACATACACAGAGAAAACCCCATGAAGACAGAGGGAGAAGACAACCATCTCTAAGCCAAGGAGACAGGCTTCAGGAGAAACCAACCCTGTCAGCACTTGATCTAGGACTTCTAGATGATAGAACTGTGAGAAAACAAAATTCTGTTGTTTCAGTTGCCCATTGGTACTCTGTGGTATTTTGTCATCGTAGCACTAGCAAACTAATACAGAAAGGTATCATGAATATATTAAAACAGAATTGGGTCAACAAATTATATGTTCAGCTGATCACACAGAATAGTTGGCATAAGGAGATGAATACAAGTGAGCTTGGAAAATAAGAGGTGATGATCAGGGAGCAGGATGCCTCAAAGCAAGATTCCAAAGGTGGTGAGGTTACTGGTAAGGACCAAACCAAGGGAGAGCCTCTGGGAGTGCTGACATGGGGCTGAGGAGAAGATTATTGGAAGACAGGAGTGAAGACCGAGAGGACAGGGTATTTGGTGAGTCATTTGTGTGGATGTTGAAATCACCCACAAGGGTGACAGGAACAGGAATGAAGAGTGAAATAGTGAATCAAATGAATAAAATACCCCCAAAATGAAAGAAAGGACAATCAGGATATGATAGATGATGGTAAGGGCAAAGGTAGGGATAGGTATGTTCTGGTAGCACTCAATTCAAGGAGGCATTCCAAGGAAGGAGAGGAAAGAGTTTAGAAGAGACAATTGTGAGGAAAGAGAGCATGGTCACTTCACCCCTAGACCCTGACTACTGGGGTCTGAGCAAAAATCAGCCTTTAGTGAGAAGGTTGCCAAGGAGACAGGGTCTACAGGGGACCCCACAGTTCATGAAGAAGGTGAAAGAATAGATCCAAATCAGAGTTGAGGATGTAGAAGAGTTTGCTTATTCTGGGCCATGAGTTCTCTGTGGGGAAGGCAGAGTGATACTGAAGAGGATTGTGATAGTGACTAATTTAGGAGCTGTGTCTTTGGCTTTGAATGCTGCTGAGTGGAAGAGTGTATATGAATTAATACAGCTCACTGGAGAGCTCACTGGGATGCAATCCCAGATGGCCATATGTGATTCAGACACATAGGAGATTTTTCCCTGGGAACAACCAGCCTGGTGGACTGGATAAAGCCCCTGCAAGGTCTGTTTACCCTGAGAAGGAACACTGTCTCCACCTATAAATGCCAAGTGGGACACCCCAGATGAAGCAACTGATATGCTTTGTATGCAAGCTATGTGAGACCAGCTTCATGATGGCAGGGATATTGACCTGCTGAATGTGCCCCTTACCAGGTCATGGTAAATGCTGTGGGTAAGGGGCTCCTTCCACGTGGCACCTCATAAAATCTTATTGTCACAGAACTGAAAAATAGGAAGCTTCATCCAATTTTCTATCTCAGGTACCTGTGATAGTTTTACAGATGCTAATAAAAACTTTAGGTTTATTAACAAGAGAATGGGAAGAGGTGAGGAAAGAGTCAAGGGACTTCTCCCAATAAGATGGAGATTTTTGTTTTTATTCATTTTTAAGATTTTATTTACTTATTTATTTATTTATCTGAGAGAGAGAGAGAGAGCATGAGCGTGGGGAGGGGCTGAGGGAGAAGGAATCTCAAACAGACTCTGTGCCGAGCACAGAGCCTGAAACGGGGCTTGATCCCAAGACCCTGAGATCAGGACCTGAGCCAAAATCAAGAGTCAGAAGGTTAATCGACTGAGCCACCCAGGCACCCAAGATGGAAATTTTTCAATGGTTATTAAGAAAAAAGATACATAAAGCGAATATTGATAGGAGTGAAACAAAGAAGAAACAGAAAGGGGAGAGTTAGGGGACTCTTCCTAATTGGATAGAAGTTTTTGGATGGTGGTTGGGAAATGGGTTGGATGAAATGGACATTGATGAAGTTAGAACAGAAGTTTTAATATAGCACTACCCAAGGTTGGGGGAGCCAAAGCAACCCCCTACTAGTCCCCCCAACAAGTCTGCTCCATTTACCCCAATTTGGAGACATTTGAGAAGCTGGAAGACAGAGATTACCCAGGGAAATCTGAGCAGCTATTGCTTGGGGCAGTGGTTGGGCAGATGATCCAAGTTAAAGATGGACGAAAGAGCCAAGCTCCCTTGGCTTGCCCCCTCACGGGGGACCCAAAGCCTTTGGCACAAGAGTGGGTAAAACGGTCTGGGGGTGGAGAAAACAGGTCTCCAGGACTCCTCGACACAGAAGTCTCACAAACTGGTTGTCCCAAAACCCATTGGCAGAGCCCTGACTCATGCTACACCTAGATGGAAAGAGTGTCAGAATGTAATGGTTGATGGGATTGTGAAAGTTGGAATGTTTAAGCAGATAATTATATGAAGTTGTATCAACTTGTCCTGAATGTTTTGTGGGAATGGACATGATGTCTGGCTGGGGAATGCTTCCCCTACCCTCCCTCGTGTTGTCAAACGAGAACCTGTTGATGGAGTCCAAATGGAGGCCACAGTGAGGAATGTGAGGAATTTACGGGTTGATGGAATTCAAGCAAAAGTTTGTGGGAGAGTTGGCATGTGTGAACAAGCTTTATGTGAAGTGGTTGTGTCTCTTTTACCTGACTGTATTATGGCGATGGACACTGTCTGACATGGAAACATCTCTCCTGCCTAGTACGATCAAACAGAAAGCATGGAAAGCCACCACTTGAGGCAGAGTTAATGGGACACACTAAATGGGAACCAGTAAGATGGCCTGAGCCCACACAGTGGGAACAGAGACTGGGCTGCTGGTAGGGACAAATTCTCTGGGTGATGGTCCCCCATAGACTGGGGTCCCAAGTGCAGGAGCTTCTGTCCCTGTGGAGTTGGGGTGCATTATCCTCCCAGTGTGAATGCGTTAGCCCACCTAGAAGCTCTCCCAAACCAACTCTGAGGATTTTTATGGGGACTTCCTTAGGTAGGCATGATCAATCATTAACTCCATTTTTTTAAATTGTAAGTTGTTATTTTAATTCCAGTTAACATACAGCATTGTATTAGTTTCAGGTGTACAATATAGTGACTCAACTCTTCCATATATCACCCTGTGCTCATCACAAGTGCCCTCCTTTATCCCCATTATCTATTTTACCCATCCCGCTACCCCCTCCCCTCTGGTAAGCATCAGTTTGTTTTCTATAATTAAGAGTCCGTTTCTTGATTTTTCTCTCTCTCTTACTTTTTCCCTTTGTTCATTTGTTTTTTAAATTCCACCTATGAGTGAAATCATATGATATTTGTCTTTGTCTGACTGACTTATTTCACTTAGCATTATACTCTAGCTCCCTCCATGTTGTTGCAAATGACAAGATTTCATTATTTATGGCTGAAAATATTCCACTATACACACACACACACACACACACACTATATTATATATATATAATATATATATGATATACCACATCTTCTTTATCCATTCATTAGTTGATGGACACTTGGGCGGCTTCCATATCCTGGCTGTTATAAATAATGCTGCTATAAACATAGGGGTGCATATATCCCTTAATGTTCTCATGTTCTTTGGGTACTCAGTGGTACAGTTGCTGGATCATAACATAATTCTATTTTTAACTTTTTCAGGAACCTCCATACTGTTTTCCACAGTGTCTGCACCAGTTTGCAATTCCACCAACGGTGCAAGAGGGCTCCTTTATCTCCACATCTTCGCCAACACCTGTTGTTTCTTGTGTTGTTGATTTTAACCATTCTGACAGGTGTGAGGTGATATTGTAGTTTTGATTTGCATGATAAGTGATGATGAGCATCTTTTCAAGTGTCTATTGGCCATCAAGATCATTATCTTTACAGCTGGTAATGTCCAACAGGGAGCAGAGAGAGAGAGCTCCCTCAGACTACTAGTTTGGTAGAGAATTGGAATGGACAATTAAAACACTGTCTAAAACAGGGGGAGATAAAAGCATGAGGAGCTGGCTTACACACCTTCATGAGTATGTGCTCACACTCAACATGAACATGAGGGGTGGCTAAAGGAGTGTCCCCATTGGCTAGATCGCTGTTTGCCTGGTAGACCTGGGGAAGGCTGGTGGGGGAAGAAGGTGCTGATATTCTTTCTTCCTCATATCACCTCAACTTTTGTTTCTCCCCCTCTACTTGACGCAGTGGTCACAGGACCAGGGCTGCAATTAAAAGGGTCAGAACAGGGATGATTCCTAGCCAGAAACCCTGTGTTTTGAAGCTTTCTGCCACAATTCCTCAGGACCGGTTGGGGCAGGGTGTGCCTCCCCACATCTGCCAAATTGGGATCAACAATGAATTCAGCCACATTACCTGATGGTAAAAATAGCCCTCTAGTTGGGCACCTAAGTAGCTTTCATCCATGTGAACAGGGGTGGGTAGAGGGGGAGGAACTTGCCAGAATGGTATTGCTGCCTGCCTTCTAGACCAGCACAGTGGCCGAACCTAGTGTCCCTTCCAAAGGTGGAAAAGTTCGGCATAATTAAAGAAAAGGGAACATCATAGCTGAGGGTAAGGGAATGAAGAAATGGGTTATGTAATGTAAGGAGGGAAAGCCAATGTCACATTAACACCTCAAAAGAGGTTCAGAGTAAGAGATGATACTGTCTCTTAGCTCAGTTATACCAGATATCCGAAAAGGTGAAGCCCCTATTGCTGACATTACTCCTGCTTTTGGAACCTGATACAATCTATGAAAGCCTGCAAACCTGAGTGGCCTCACCCTTGGAGACATGTCGTAAGATATGGATATAATAGTTATTAATGACTGAATGGGATTCTAGTGATGTAAGGATATGTTTTGACTTTTATGATTGTTTTGCTTTAAAAGAGACCCACGTTCAAAGACCAGCAGGTGATAGTGTGATTTATAATAAGAAATACAGATTTGATCTTCCCATTTCTAGCACAGAGCTCTTAAAACCCTTGGAATTCCCCAGGTGTTAAAAGCCACAAAGGTATCTTTTGTTATGTTAATAAGGTGACCTTTGGACTGCACTGAAGAATGGGTGCTGGTTGCCTGGAGGCCCAACCAGGTGATTCAAGGGTTGAAGTTTCAGTGGGGAGAGACTGTAGGTTGAATCAATTTCCAATGGTCAATGATTTAATCAGTTGTGCCTCTGTAACGAAGCCTCCAAAAACCTTGAAAGGACTGGGTTTAGAGAATTTCCAGGTTGGTGACCATTACAAGGGACCGTTGGGCTTGCAAGGGGCATCTGAAATGGAAGGCCGGGGAAGTTGGGGCGGGGAGGTAGTCTTATAGGACTGAACCCTTAACCTGGGGGATCTGAAGCCATCTCTGGGTAGATAGTGTCAGAATTGAGTTGAATTGTGAGAGACCCCGCTGGAGTCCCAGAGTTGTTTGTTGGTGTGGGACAACCCCCATCCTCACCCCCACCACGCACACACCCACACACTGGTATTGGTGACCAGAACTTTTCAGGGGGGGAAAGAAGTAGGGCTGAAAAGGGAGATAATGGATTGAATGAAGCATGTGATGTTACAGATCTGGGCAAGGGGGTGTCAGTTTGAAGGCTGTGTGTTGCAGGAGCAAGGAAGTTAAAAAACAAAACAAAACAAAACTTGAGAGTCTGAAGAGCCGGGGGTTGTAGTCAGATGGAGTGAAATACTGGAAATTAAAATTTCAGAAGTAAATAAATTGAGGGTAATGATAACATATAGAATATCATCTTCGATAGGGGAATATCATAAATGAGGAGAAGATCCATACAATTTGCAAGTAAAGTGTTGATACCTTGAGGTATTAGTCGGTTCTTACTGTGGTAGCAAACAACCTCAGTATTCTAAAGGTTTATAAAAATGAAAACCTCTTAGGGCCCCTGGGTGGCTCAGTTGGTTGAGTGTCCGACTCTTGGTTTTGGCTCAGGTCATGATCTCAGGGTCATGAGATGCCCCATGTAGGGCACTGTGCTCAGTGGGGAGTCTGCTTGAGATTCTCTCCCTCTCCCTGTGCCCCTTCACCCCCACCCCCACTCATGTTCTCCAAACAAACAAACAAACAAATAAATAAATAAAATCTTATTGAAAAAATGAAAACCTCTTTTGCTCATGTCAGGATGGTTGTGACCTGGCTCTGCTAGGCTTGGCTGCATGTCCAAGCTGACCAAGCAGCCCCTATTTGGGATATGCTGTTCTGATGGTGGAGGACAAAAGAAAAGAAGAAGAATCAAGTAAGGGAAGCATACTTAAAGGTTCAGCCTTCATGTGGTATACCTCCTGTTTACTTATGTTTGCATTGGCCAAAGAAAGGGCCCAAAACCAATGGTGTAGGGAAATATTTTGCCTACAGGGAAACATGATCAACAAATAATACAATCTACATAGTTGATGGCATGGATATTGAGGTTATCGCAAATGTTATGGGTTTTTAATAGGAAGGGGTAGATGGTAGAATGGTTGCAAAAGCCTAAAAAGATAGTCATTGTAATAGCTAGAAATGTATAGCTAATATCTTCAAAAAACTGTCAAAAAGATCAGTTTGTATTAAAACTGAGAGGGGCGGGCGCCTGGGTGGCTCAGTTGGTTAGGCGACTGCCTTCGGCTCAGGTCATGATCCTGGAGTCCCTGGATCGAGTCCCGCATCGGGCTCCCTGCTCAGCAGGGAGCCTGCTTCTCCCTCTGACTCTCCCCCCTCTCATGTGCTCTCTCTCTCTCATTCTCTCTGTCTCAAATAAATAAATAAAAATCTTTAAAAAAAAAAAAAAAAAAAAAACTGAGAGGGGCATTGATCCAACTTTGGAATTTGCTTTGTATCGTCTTGTAAAACTATGTTTTTCAACTAAAACCAACTAAGTAGTTCAGCAAGGCAAAATAAATGTAGCAAAGTAGATACATATCTATAGAAACTCATTGCAATTTACTGTTTTCCTTTTTCAGCAATTTCTTTTTCAAAAATCATCATAATCCCACTATCTTTTCCTGTTGATAACAGTGCAGGAGTGAAATGGCAGTCTACTGAGTGAGTTGGAAACTCTTCATGTGTACAATCAAAAGCTTGGCTAACTTCTTGCATTTCTTTTTGTATTTAACTGGACACTAAAGATATAGAGACATTATTTTCTTGGAAAGTCCAACTAGTCGCATGACTAAGCCTTAATTAAAACAAGGACCTGGTTCTGCTTCTGCTCTGTCCTGGGAGGAAGTACCCATGGGAATCCCCTGATACGCCTTTCTTCGGAACTTTATAGCTCCAGCTTGTTATAAAGGAGTGAGAAGTAAAATGTGAGCCCACTCCTAAAATACAGTTTTCCCAAGGAAATCTCTGATGCTCTCTAGATTTATCAAAATCACAAGGAAGGGAATACTGTATAATGCCTTATGCTTAACAATGATAAACTTAGCTAACATTTATTGTGCTAAGTACCAAGCACTTTCTTTGTACATAGATTACCTTAACTGGATCCTCATGATGACAACTCTATAAAGTGTTATCAGATCCACTTTTTTTCAGATCCATTTTTTTATTTGAGTAAACTAAAGCATGGAAAGATGAAGTGCAAGTTACATGTGTATTACATATTTAAAAACCTGAATTAATTAATAAAATCTACCAGTGGTTCCCAAACTGCGTGCTGAGACACTCTGGGGTACTATAGCTAATACATGGTGCTACCTTAGGATATTTTAATTTTTCTGGAAAAATGTCTCTTAGATCTGTGTCTAAGTGATTTGGACCTAGCTACCCAATAAATGCTATCGTTAGGTACTTCTTTTAGCCTAGTGACATCATGAAAAACTTCCTGAGACACTGAAGGTAGTGTGCACTGAGAATGGGAACCTCTGTCCTATTCTGTCTCCATATAGCAACTTAAGTACATGGCAAGATTCCAGACTTTTCTATCACAGGCCACTGGTATCTTTTGCATCTGAATCATCAGCATTGTTGTTTCTAATCATTTTTTTCTATTAAAATTGTTAGTATTTTTTCATCTTTACTCTTTTGTCATTACTATTAACATTATTATCTTTAGTAGTTGTTATCATATTTAGAAATAAGCTTGGCTAAAAAAAAAGATCTATAAGGAGGTTTGTCTGCTCTGTTTTGCCCACTCTGTGTACCTGAATGTTCAATCTAGTGGGAAGGGTTCCCCTGACCCAGGTATTCATGTGTAAGAAATTTTAACTCAGGACTTGATACCAAGATGAGAAAGAATGTATTGACATTAGCTAAGCACATTGCCTGTAATGAGAGCTATATATAGTTTAATATACAAGTTTTTATTTGACAAGTGTTCTTGAGTTTCTCAAGAAGCTTCTGGTATTAAACTGGTTGCTGGTATGGGTCTTCAGTCCTTCCTCCCTAAAAATTCTTTACGTGATAATTCTTACCTACTGTAGTTATACAAACAGGTCAGTTCTGGACTGAAATTTTCTTCTAGATTTTGGGAATCCACTGTGAAGGTCCGCTTCGTCTTGTACAATACCCATTTCTTGCCTCAGAGCACTTATTAGCCGCTAAAGCATTCTTAATCTTTACTTATCCACTTATTAAAGATTTATATTGAATTCCTAGTATTGACTAACAATGTTCTTTGGAAGGCTTTGCTTTCATCTGATGTTCTTTGCTCTTGCTGGCTACCTCTTCTTCCTATTATAGAAAAAAAACGACAGGACAAAGCTCTATTTTTCTGCTTCTCTAACCTGTTCACCGTGGACTTGCCTTTTCTCGGCGGTAATAATTAGCCAGCTAAGAAAATGAGAGGCATGTTTAAAACCCTTTAAGATAAATCTTTCTGCCTGGCACCTGCCAATCATGTGGATTCCTCATTTCTCAGCAACATGGCTTCACTTATCTAAAGCCATGAAGTATGAATCTCCACCTCACTGTCTACTGGGTAATAGTAGCTGGAGTCTGCCTGTCCAGTGACCTGCCTACAATTGGGTGACCTTGTTGACATGCAGTAGGAGGCTGAATGTTTGTATGCCCTCAAAATCCATATGTTGCAGCTCCAAGCCCCAGTGTTTGGAGACCTTTTGGAAGTAACTACGGTTAGTTGAGGTCATAAAGGTAGGTCCTCATGATGGGATGAGCGACTTTATTTTTTTTAAACTTTTTTTTAAAGATTTTATTTAGTTATTTGTCAGAGAGAGAGAGAGTGAGCACAGGCAGGGGGAGCGGCAGAGGGAGAAGCAGGCTCCCCGCTGAGCAAAGAGCCCGATGCGAGACTCAATCCCAGGACCCTGGGATCATGACCTGAGCCGAAGGCAGACGCCTAACTGTCTGAGCCACTCAGGCATCCTGGGATTAGTGACTTTATAAGAAGAGGCACTAGAGTTGCCTCTCTGCCTCCACCGCCCGCCCCCTCCACACACACACTCCATGTGAGGACCCAGCAAGAAGGCAGACATCTGCACGCCTGGAAAGAGAAGTCTTATCAGAACCCGACCATCCTGGCATCCTGATCTTGGACTCAGCCTCCAGAACTGTGAGAAAAATAATTTCTGTTGTTAAAGCTCCCCAGTCTATGATCTTTCCTAATGACAGATCTAACTGACCAATAAAAGTGGGTACTCAGCATTTTGGATTGCTTGTTTGATGGATGGTCAACATCTTAACATCTCCTTAGCTAATCTCTTTTAACTCAGCTTGTCAACCTATGGGCACTATGAATTGAATAATGTCATAAAGGTCTTTAGCAAAGCATCAACCTATTTTTACCTGAAATGAACAGACAGGCCCTCCAATTTCTTTATATTGGGCCGAGGAGACTCAGTTACCAATTGACCTCTTTAGAGTGAATTCACGACAGAAAGGTAGACAAGCAACATAGACTTCTACTGCCGAAAGTGGACCCACCTTTTCTGCCAGAGCACGTAACTCAGCCGTGAGTGAGGCTGCAGCCAGTCTGTGATACTCGAGGAAAGGTTCAGACATTGCTTCAGATGTTGGAATATGTCTGAATCATGTTAATGATTGTAATAATGAGAACTGTAAACAAGTACAATCGTACTAAGCCTGAAAAGCACAATGTGCTGGCATGACAGATGATTCACTGCATTTTATGCTGAAATGAATATAATTTTAGTAATTTGGGGAAATGACTCTCTGAATTCCTGAAGTTTCCACTTTTTTTTTTTTTTGAAAACTTTCTGGAAGATGAGCTTGTTTATAGTTGCTTCAGTGAGTATGAATTGAGAATTGGAGGCAAACCTTAGCATGCCAATAAGCCTGCCTTTTCTGTACCGAAGTGGAAAAATGAGCACCATGCTTTATTTCACTCCATTGCACTTGTGAGTTGAAACGCAAATTTAGCATCCAAATATTTGTAAAACTTCCTATATGCTAGAATATATGTATATATGCATGAATATCATACATAATAAGGTTGACATGGGTGAAAGGTCATTTTAATAAGCCATTCTACTGTACTTTTTTAAAAAAAATTTTTATTATTATGTTCCATTAGGCAACATATAGTACATCATTAGTTTTTGATGTAGTGTTCAATGATTCATCAGTTACATATAACATCCAGGGCTCATCACCACTATACTTTCTGACAGGTATGTAGGAATCTGGTAAGAATGGGTGGGGGCAGAAACAGAGACAGACACGAATAAAATAAGCTGCTACCAATATTAGATAGTTTTCAATTATTTTATGTTAGACCTCTACAAAAATGGGGTGCTGTGAAGAATTAGACCTCTCATCTTATAAAAACCATCAAAAGAATGGCCACAAGGTAGAAGCATAACACTAGTTTAGAGGAATGTAATTACAGAAGATTGAAAGGCCCCTGCGGGTCCCAAGGATTGCTGTGAGTTCTTTTATAAAAACTGAGAAATACCTAGCGGTCAGATAAAATTCCTTGGTCACTCAAACATGGCCTTCTAGTTGCTTTTTTCCTTCTGAGGCCTGCTGAGCTCTTGCCCCATTCTTTATTTCTGTCAGATTTTTTTTTTTTTTTGAGAATATATAGAACATGAGCCATTTGTAAGCAAGAAGGTGATGATAATACCAACTAAAATGATGGTGTAGTGCCATTCGTGCTGATGTGGAGAAACCCCAAATTTGAAATGCCAGATGCTTGCCTGATTGTGCTGAAGGATGAAAAACAAGCCTTAGATATTTGGGAATGGCTTGATTAGAAACAGGTGAAAGTGTTTGGTCAGTCTAGATGCTTTGTGGCTCTCAGGTCGAGTGTCTGATAGCCTGTGTGTATTCAGACAGAGCATAATACAGGATGCTGCAAGGCCAAGGCTGTGCTTTATCTAAGCAGAGACATGGCTTCAGACTTGGGGAACAAAGAACTGTGTATGATCATACAATGTGCTCTCCAAGTACAAAGATGATAATTCTTTTATGAATTCCTGATAATTCCATGGGTTCCCTTCATTTTGCTCAGCCACAGACAGAGACAATTAAAATGATCAGCCTTTCATTATGTCTGGGTCGTCTATCTTTCCCTTTTTTGCTGTCTTTAAAGGAAGTGATCTTCATCTAGATTCTCAGCTGACTTTTACTCTGTATCATTCCCCTTAATTTGTATAATAAGTTTGAAACACTTCAGGCTATCACACACTTTAAAATTTTATTTAGTTGCATGAGTTTTTAGATACAATCTATCTACTCTACAATATCCCATTTTTATCAAAATAAAATGAAATTTGAAGGCCTAGAAAACAAATGAACTTTGTGACCATGGCTACGGGACAGAGGAAACCCATGGGCCCTTTGAAAGGGACACACAATTTCTTTCTCTTTTTTTTTTTTAAGACTTTATTTATTTAAGAGAGTGAGCGAGCAAGAGAACACTAGCAGGGGGAGGAGCAGAGGGAGAGGGAGAAGCAGACTCCCCGCTGAGTAGGGAGCCCTATGTGGGGTCAGTCCCAGGACTCCAGGATCACGACCTGAGCCGAAGGCAGATGCCCAACCAGCTGAGCCACCCAGGTGCCCCAGGACACGCAATTTCAATGCAGATAGATAAAGTGGGAAATAAGAGTTTGCAAATTCTGTATAAGCACCGATGTCTCAGAACCTTGCCTTCAAAGTGTTTGGTTATTACTTTTCATGGATACTCTTGATTCCTTCATATCATCACATGTTTCTTTGCTTAGCTACGTAAAAATCACAATAGGTGATTTCTTCCACTTTAGCAAAAATCATCTCCTCAATACTTAGGAACTGGTGTGCGCCCAATTTGTTTTAATCCTAACAATCAGTTTTCATTGGAATAAAATAATTTGGTCAGTGATGAAAAGATGATACTCATTTTAACACTTCACAGAAGTAAGCTTGTAAGCAGCTTACTGAAAGGAAAATTGTGGAAATTAAATGCTAGATTTTTTTCCCCACTGAATCTATCCATCTGTGACCTGAGACATTGTTTGAGACCTAGTGATCATCTTGGGCTTTTACCTTTGATGACCTGATGATCCACTGATTTTCAAGTCAACTGACATTCAGAGAGTGCATGAACCCACTGAAGGAAAGTATCCACAGCCTGGTTTCTCATTCCCCAATGGTTTTCCTTGATTTGTTTACACTCTTGTGATTACTGTCATTTGATTGTCCAACTACGACTCACTGATAACTATTCATGTTGCAATGATTATGAAGAGAACAGGAAAGTGAACACAATGTACTCAGTTCTGTCTACAATCAGAACTATAATCTTGCGGCTGCCTTTGGAGACTATAGCAAAAGAATAAGATGCAGTTTCTTCTAAGTTTGGCAGAGGGCTAATGTTTGGATGGGAAAATATGTTCAGATTTAACTGAGATCCACATTTCACATGTTTTTGCTAATATAAAGTGAGTTGGAGAATGGGTAGTTGATGGATGCAGAAAAAAAGTAGCTTCACATTCAGTTGCTATTTTGCACTGTTAATCAGACCCAAACACCATAATAATTTTCTAAAAAAAGGGGGGCACCTGGGTGGCTCAGTCGGTTAAGTGTCCAACTCTTGATTTCGGCTCAGGTCATGATCTCAGGGTCATGGGATTGAGCCTGGCTTTGGGCTCTGTGCTGGGCATGGAGCCTGCTTAAGATTCCCTCTCCCTCTGCTTACTGCCGCACCCCTGACCCCTGCCCCCATCACACGCATGTGTGATCTCCCTCTCTCTGAAATAAATAAATAAATAAATAAATAAATAAATAAATAAATAAAAGCATATGTAGGAATCATTCATTGCTGTGCTGGAAATTTGGAAATATACTTGATGAGTCAATAAAGGTGACTTTTCTTTGGAAAATTAGATATGTAAGCAAAATGTTCACAATGATCTCTGAGTTTGGTGACTAAAAGAAATAAGATTGATTTAAAGATCACGTGATGTGATGAGCACTGGGTGTTATATGCCACTGATGAATCATTGAACACTACATCAGAAACTAATGATGTACTATATGTTGGCTAATTGAATTTAAATTAAAAAAAAAGAAAGCAAAGATATGAGTTATAGAATAAAAAAATAAGGTTGATTTCATAGCTGGAGAGCTGTCTTCATCTATGGTTTTGATATACTATTTCTAGGACACAGCCGGTGATACTATATTTTGATACCCTTTCTCACTTTTCCTTTTGAGTCACAGTTAATTTACTAAGGTTTATAAGGAGCTAGTTGACAGGGAGCAATAAAGGTTGGATACCATATGTCCCACTGGAAAACTGACATTGGATACATTCTGAGCCTTTTCGTGCCTTGAGCAGACATGCAAGTCTTTATTTAAAGGATTTTTTACAATGTTTAAGACCTGTCTATTGCTCATGATAAGATGTGCTCCTTCATAGAAATATCGAGCCTTTGATACAATTAAAACTGATTGACATCCGGCTTCTGAAGGGAAAAATTGGTTGTCTTGCCTGTGACATTTCCCTCACACACTCTCTATGAAGTCAGTGTTTCCAAGAAAGACCTTCTCTTAGGATCCTCAGTCTGCCTGCTCATCTGGTTCCCATAGATAAAGGTTACCTAACATACCTGGGCAGTGACTATCCCATTTACCCACAGTGCCCAGCCATGTCTTAGGCATTTGTTCAAAGGAGAGGTGCTTTAACTCAGAGACACCCAGGTCAGAAACAAGTTCATGGTATGTTTTTAATCATTTCCAAATGTGCCCATTCGGAGTGGGATAAAGGAGTGGAGAGAGACACGCATGAATTTCTTATCTCTCTGGAAGGAGAGTGCCTAAAAATGTTTCCACAAAGATATTGGGCATTGCTCCAGGGATCTGGGGAGTAACTGGCACTTTCCTTGAAGTGGAAGATAGAACAGTAGCCTGACTCTTGTGTGCTCTGCCTGCAGATATCCTATCAAGGGCGTGAACCCAATTGCCTTTGGAAGACCCTGCAATTCTAGAGGTGGGGACCTGGGCTGGACCTCTCAAGCCTCTTTTGAAACTATCTCAAACAAAACAAAACAAAACAAAACCACTTCTTAAAAAGCTAGCTCAGTGCACTCAGCACTTTCATTTTCTAGGACATTTGAACATTTCTTCCATTCTTCCTTTTCTTCATTTACATGTAATGGTTTAAATCTAACATTTTTATAGTAGCTATCTTCTCCCAAGGACCCGGGTTCTGCATGTGAGTGTGTGTGTATTCCAGGGCAATCCCCTTGTTAACTGCTTAGAGATGGCAAGGAGTTAAGGTTCATTTGCATGCCATCTTACATGCAGTATATCATTGCTCCTGAAATCTCCATAAATTCAACTTAGTATAGATTTCGTAGGGGAAAAAAAAACAAACAAACAAGTCAATTTCTTCTCAAAGAGGTGATTTTCTCGAGTTTACTGAAAGTATCGCTCATTGTAACTCTTTGGATCTCACAATCATGGTCCCTGGACACTTTAACAAAAAATAACTAATACTCTTAAAAACACCACATTAAGCTCTCACCAGAGGTTTTTTTGTTTTTTTGTTTTTTTGTTTTTTACACGGGGACATTTAAGTATTTCTGAAATGCTATCAACAGGTTTGGGTGAATTGGTCAAGACATTTTCTTTTTTTTTTTTTTTTTTTTTAGCACAATTCTGTTTATTGTTTTTTTTTTTTTTAATTTTTTTAGTGTTATGTTAATCCCCATACATTACATCATTAGTTTTAGATTTAGTGTTCCATGATTCATTGTTTGTGCATAACACCCAGTGCTCCATGCAGAACGTGCCCTCCTCAATACCCATCACCAGGCTAACCCATCCTCCCAACCCCCTCCCCTCTAGAACCCTCAGTTTGTTTTTCAGAGTCCATCGTCTCTCATGGTTCTTCTCCCCCTCCGATTTCCCCCCTTTCATTCTTCCCCTCCTGCTACATTCTTCTTCTTCTTTTTTTCTTTCTTAACATATATTGCATTATTTGTTTCAGAGGTACAGATCTGAGATTCAACAGTCTTGCACAGTTCACAGCGCTTACCAGAACACATACCCTCCCCAGTGTCCATCACCCAGTCACCCCATCCCTCCCACCCCACCCCCCACTCCAGCAACCCTCAGTTTGTTTCCTGAGATTAAGAATTCCTCATATCAGTGAGAAGACATTTTCTATTATTTAATTTATTTTAAAGTAGTTCAAGAACTGGACTGCTTTATAGTTCTAAAGCTTCTCTCAGCTGCAAACATCAAAATAGCCATGCAGCTCCTTTTTATCTGCTGCTACTTAAAACCAAGCTCTGAATCATTTGTGGGAATCTGAACTTTCTCTGGGAGTCCACCAAGATCTAATTTCTGTATATGGATAAATAAAAAAGGATAATTAGATTCAGTTCTTATTTCATCTCATTTCCTTCTTTTCCACATTTTCTAAACTTCAGCAATCAAAATACCATACTTCTGAATCTGTTTATGTTTTATTTCCATCTTCTTCAATGGCTGGGTACATTTTCCCTTTAAGAGACTTTCACATTTTTTTTCCATGCCCGGGAATTGCTGATTTTTGAATGATGGTGGTCTGCCCGCTCTGTGCCATTGTTGAGGCCGGATACGGCAAAGTCTGAGCAGTCTGGCTCGCCATCCAAGGATTGTCTTTACATATATGTTTTTTCTCTTACTAACCTTTGCGCATGTGTGGGAAGGGAAATCCATACAAAATTTTTTTCTCTGCCTGATTTACCAATTAACTTCCTGCTCCTAATATATTATAGGCAATTGGTCGCAGAGAAGTCTAACTGCTACCGAGTTAATAGTCATTTTATAGAACAGGCTGATTTTTTTTTTTTTTTCATCAGCTCACTCTACCCCAATCCCTTTCTTTTTCCTTGTAAGATATTATGTAAAACTACTTAAAAGTAGAATCTGGAACATCAATTTAGATGTAATCAATATTATGGACTATCTATGGTCTTTTTGCGACAATATTGTACTGAATAATTTACACTACGTGTTGGGTAGATTCCTATATCCTGTTTATTTTTATGTGACCAAATGGCACTTTTCCTTCAAAGTCCTGACCACTTGACTTATTAGTTTCTACCTTTTTGCTTTCAAGTCCCTGAGACCCATGGTGATTTACCTTTATTGCCCATTTATCATGAACTGTTGTAATTGTTTATATACATGTTTTATTTTTCTTAATGAATTATAAGGATTTGGCTTATCTTTATATCATTCTTCTCTCACCACTGGTAATAATAGCTAACATGTATTGAGCAGCCTCTATGGGGCCAGCCCTTATTCTTTTTATCAATGTTGCCATTTCATCCTCACACAAACCCTAATGGGACAGCATTATCGCCCTCATTTCAACTTCCCAGGGAACCCAGGGAACCCCTACAGTGAACCTCAGTCTTGTAGGTGCCCTCACATAAAACTCTAAGTGCAGGGTTAGTCCTTGGATTTCATATTTTTAGTTGACTTGAAGCAGCTTTTTTTCTACATGCCCTTTTGGGGAGTCCCTTCAGCAAATTTTGTTTCATTAAAAAATATTTTTATCTCCTTTGTTTTTAATGAGAAGGAGGAAATAGACAGGAACATGATAGCTGTGAGGAGAACCCATGCCTTCACTCTTCTGGCCCCTCCTTCCGATGACCTACCACACACAGTGCAGATGACTTATTTCCCCCCTAAGCTTCAGGAGGTCAGGGATCGTGTTTGGTTGTAAAGTCTCTCTTAAGACCACCTACAATATGTCATAAAAAAAACCTAGTCCCAAATAAACTAACAAATAAAGACTCAGAAACTGCTAGAAATTAAAAAAAAAAAAAAAGTGGGGCTAGGGGATGCAGAACTGAACTGAGCCTGTAGCTCAGCTAGCCAAAATATTTTCCTTCTTTGCCTAGAGTATCGGACTCTAAAACAATTCAGTTAGTCTCTTTGAAGATATTGCTTCCTTGTGGTTACTAACCTAGTATCTTTATGAGGAAATACATGATATAAAATTCTTGGCCTCTATTGCCAAGAGGTCTTCCCTAATCTCCAATGCAAGTAAGGTTCTCTGTTACATTCTCTAATCCTATCTGAACTAAATCCTAAGTACTTATCACAATTTCGGGTTATACTTTGTAGTGGATGCTGCCTCAATCTCTCCTTTAGGACCTAAACACTCATTCCTGTAGCTGCTGGGGGTGTTGTCCAAGGATGGCAAACATCTTAGTCCCTCTCCAGGAACTGTTCTCAGTGTGGAGAAACTGCCTAAACTCAGGTTATGCTCCTTCCCTATGATAGCCCCATATCAAATGACTGAGTGAGATCGGGGTACGAAGGACCAGTTCTCTTACTTAATGGGGATCACCCTAAAGAACCCTACAAGGTCCACAAGTTCCCACCGGGTTGGTTGAGGATTCTCTTGCATTGCCTGACAGTTAAAATCCTCCTTCTCCAGTGCTGCTTTCCTCACCTGCTAGAGTCTTTCCCAATGTATCTGTTGCACACAAAACTGAGAATCTCAATGTTTATTTCCCAGGGCACCTGACCTCTAGTTGTCCCAGAAGCTACATGAAAAGTGGCACTAGGAAGCAAACTCTAAAATGTGGATTTTGGAGCTGCTGTTGGCAGGTATTTGTTAAAACTTTCATTGCTGGCAAACAGTGATGGGAAATCAGTGAGAGAAGGTACTTGATTGAATCACTGATACACACAACAACTTGTATTCATCTCAAATGCATTATAGTAAGTGAAAGAATCCAGTCTCAGAAAAATTGCATGTCCATGATTATATTTATATGGCATTCTGGGAAAGGCAAAAAAGGAAACAGATCAGAGATTGCCAGGGTCTAGGCATTGGATAGAGGTTGGAATGCAAAGGGAGAGCATAGAGAATTCTTTGGAGTGTTGGGATGGTTCTGTATTCTCTCTCTGGTGATGATGACAAGAATCTCTAGGTATGTAAAAACTCAGAACTATCCACAAAAACATTGAATTTTCCTATATGAAACTTTTAAAAAAGGCTCTTGCATCCCAGGGATAATGACAGAGATTAATGCCACTTCTAAAGACCTAAAAGATGCAGGGTTGATGATCCCTATCATATTTTCTTTTAATTCACCAGTCTTGGCCTTCTAACAACTAGCCAGATGCTGGAGGATGACAGTGGAATATCACAAACTCAACCTAGTAGTTGCCCCGATTATAGCAGTGGTACCAGGGATGGTAATTTTGCTGGAGCAGATTAACATGGAGTCAGATCCGTGGTATGTGACCACTGACTTAGTGAATATATGTTTTTTCATCCCTCTTAGGAAGGACAACCAGAAGCAGTTGAAATTTGCATGGGATGGAAAACAGTATAGATTTATGGTCTTGCCTTGTCTGTGTCTACTTTTCTCTCTACTTCTCCTATTGGTTCTGTATTTCCAGAGAACACTAATACACTTTCAGACTACCTTCTGATGAGGGAAGGAAGATTAACTTGGCCTTGGGGCAAGACTATAAATACATACCCTTTTCTATCCCGTGCTAGTCTCTCTACTCAGGAGAGCTCCTGATGAAGTTCCTGTCCCAATGAAGGTCCAAGGACCAGGAGAACCAAAGGGGATCACATCACAGGAAGGGTGTGGAACAGCTGGACATTTTGTAGAACATCACACTGGCCCACTATTGGGGTGATATTTTGTCATTGGACTGGATGGATAGGAAGTGGGAAATCTACTGGGGGTCTTTGTAAGATAGATGCACTCAAGGGGTGGTAAATAAACCCTGTGAAGATTCAGGATCCCATCATATTATTCAAGTTTTCAGGAGTCCTGGGGCATGCCAGGATAATCCCTCCAAAGTATACCCTGTCCAACACGAAGGAGAAAGCACATCAGGCAGGCCTGCTTGGGTTCTGGAGGCCACACATTTGTAGAGTATTAGACTTCTGTTTTTCTTCCTGTGTGTTTCAAAAATAGATGTTGTGCATCAGCACCTAAAAACTGATGAAATAAAATAATACTAATTAATAATACTAAAATAATAATAATAAAGAATAGCAGTTTAGGCCAGGGCTCTCACTATAGCCTGCCTTCCTTGGTGGTCGGCATTAGGAAGTGAATCTCTATTTTCCTCAGTTCAGTCATCTTCAGAGGATATTGCAATGGGCCATTGTAACCACAGGGGACAGAAGATGTAGGACAAAGCTAAAAGCTAAAAATAAAATTCATTTCCTAGCCACTTGCTCTATGTGATGGTTTTCATCTGGGATTCCCTTTCATGTGATCCCTCGGTCACAGGGACTAGTCTGGTCTCACAAACATCAAGGGGATTCCCCAAACAGCTAACTATAGCAAATGGGATTATGGTTGAATATAAAAAATCAATCCTGTTTGAAAAGTTATACTGGATATCTTTGACTGCCATTTAGGTCCACTATCGAGCTACTCATGTGTTTGCCTCTCAAGCCTTCTGCATTGTGTCCTCCTTGTTGAGTTTCTGGGCTCTTTTGAAGGTCTAGCTTCTAGCCTCTTTCTCATTAATATCTTCATAAACACATTTGCCCCTAGTTTGGATATAGTTTTAGGCATTGACAAGAACTCCCAAAGACCCTCGGTGTGCTCTGACCCCCCTGCCTCCCCTACCCTCCCGGTTACGAAACATTGCCATGGACGGTATTTTTCCAGGTCATTTATCTAACTGAAATCTAAGTCAGAAGCATGAATACAATGATCTGATAAAGAGCCAAGAGATACTCTGTGGCTACTGAGGCTGTGGGGATGCTAGTTTTCCATAGAGACGTCCTCTGCTAGAGATGCTGCAGTCAGGCATTCTAGATATTACTACATTGAGCAGTGGAGCAATTCTTATATATTTGAAAATCAAAATCTGTGCTCATCCTGCATTAACTGTCATTTCAGTGGGGCAAATAAGTGCCATTAATACTGTGAGCTGTTGCTTAGGCTTCTAGTTATTTCTAGCTTCAAATAAGTTATAGGTTAATAGGTTCAATCCAGGTTATAGGTTCAAATAAGTATTTATTTTGTTACTTTGGCTTCGTAACTATACTTAATGTATATGCTCATTTATAAGTAAGCACCTCCTGAAATAATGCCGTAGAGAAATTATTAATGATGATATTTTCAATGATAGTGGTTCATAGGTAAGGAACACTTGTCTTACGTAAGCATCTTTCCAGTGCTTTGCAGGCCCTATCTCAATGCATTTTCACCATAACTCTTTGAAGGAGGTACTGCTATCTCCATTTTACAGATGAGAAAACAGAGGCTTATGAGGTGAAATAACTTGGCCAAAGCCCTGCATCTAGTAAGAGGTAAGGCTGGGATTTCACCTTAAGTCTTTCTAACTTCCAAGGCCTTGCATTTAATTGCTATGGTATAATGCCTCTCTGGTGGAAAAAAGATTAAAAAAAAATTATTCATTATTTTATGTTATTTCTTTATTCACACAAGAGGATTATCTTCATAAAGAGTTAAAAATTTTAGTATTATTGAACTACAGTTTACTTGCAATCAAAGACAATATACAGCAATATGTACAATCAAATGTATCCTTGTTAAGTGTTTAGTTCAACTTGACAAGTGTGTACACCCATGTAACCACCATCCAAATCAAGATGCAGGACATTTCCCTCACCCTGAATAGTTTCCTTGTACCTCTTTGCAGTCAGTCCCCCACCATATACTCTAGGCAACCACCAATTTGATTTGTGTAACTACAGATTAGTTTTGCTTGTTTAGAGTATCATGTAAGATCAAAGAATCATATAGTATATACTTCTGTATGTGACTTCTTTTGCTCAGCATAAGGTTTTTGAGATTCATCCATGTACATGATATATTTATGTATCAGTAGCTTGTTTCTCTTTTTTTGTGGACTAGTACTCCATTGTATGAATGGCCACAATTTACCATTTATTGCCCTGTGAAGAGATGTTTGGACTGTTTCCAGATTTTTTATTATTATGTTTAGACCAGCTGTAAACATTGATCTACCAGTCTTTACGTAGACATATTTTCATTTCTCTAGAAGTGAAATTACCTAGTAATATGGTAAATGTACATCTTTATAAGAGCTGGGCAAACTGTTTTCCAAATTGGCTTCTTTTGTTTTGTTTTGTTTTGTTTTTACATCCTCCAACAATATATGAGAGTTTGGCTGATCCACACCCTTGCCAACATTCAGTATTCTAACTTCAGAAATTTTAGAAATGTGTATGAAGTATCACTCTTGTTTGAATTTATATTTCCCTGATGGTTAATGATATTGAACTTGTGTTTATTTGCTATTCCTATATCTTTTTTTTGTGAACTGTCTGTTCAAATCTTTCACCTATTTTTTTTGTTGAGTCATTTATCCTTTTACTATAGAGTACTAACATATGCATTCTGGATACAAATCCTTTGAAGATTATCTATCTATCTATCTATCTACCCACCCACCCACCCATCCATCCACCAATCATCTATCTATCTATCTATCATCTATCTTTCTATCTCTCTAGCCATCCAGCCATCTACCTATCCTATCTCTCTCTAAGTTGGTGAGGGAGCAAATATTCATTCAGTTTGGGGAATCACATAAAGATCCCTGGGGAAAGTTGCTAGAATAAGTAGTTGGCCCAATGTACATTAAAGTATCAGAACCTCTAGTTTCTCTTTTGGCTCCATCAACTCTATTGTATTATGATCTATGGAAAACAAAATACTTGCATTTATCATATTTGGTTTGAGGGGATCTGGCTTTTTGCCCTTGTTGTGAGTTGTCCAAAGCTGGATGTGTTATGTTTCCTAAGCTGTTTTAAAAGTGGTTGCTGTTATGTAAGTTGAGATTTTTGAATCATTTAAGGCATTTTTGTAAAAATGAGCCCATTCCTAGACATTGTGTTTATTTCTCAAGTGGTGGCACTATTTTTAAAAATAAAGGACTTCAAAACCTTCAGTCACATTTTTCAGCCATTACACAATGTGTTCCTCAAGCATATGCAAAACAATGACAGAGGGAAATCAGTCAGCAAAGAGGGGGAAAAAACAGCAGCTCGATTGAAAAGTTTGTTAACAAATATTGTGATTTGTTATTTAACAGTTGGCTTCATTTGGCATTTGGAGATTTTCTCAAATGCAAGAGTGTATAGTGTATTAAGATTTATTTGTGTATTAAGCAAACATCTTTGGTTGAAATGTGGCTGGCATATTTTACTGAATCAAAAATGAGGAGGCGACACATCCTGGAGATTGATAATATTTTGGGAAATATTTACAAACGTACAAAATATTTTGTTGATTCTCCAGAATTTTCTCTGCCTTTTCCTGTTTGTAATTTTTTAAAATGAGGAACATTCAAAATAATTACTCAGATATCTTTTTCTTTCTTATGATTCAGCACAGACCATACTTGTAATATTTAGTACACTGTCTAATCCTGTTGAGGCTTACACCTCATTGGGCCAGAGTTAACATCTCTGTCCTCCCACTATATTTGGATGAGTTAATTTGTCTGTGAACATATTTTTTTTTTTCACATGCATCATTTATTCCCTTCTCCTATCAAGCTTAGACTTCCAGATTCTTGTCTTGGAAGGATGAGTTACTGAATTCATGGTTTGCAATGGGATGAAGTAGGATGTTTGTGAGGTAGAACTCAACACCTTCTGATTGTGTGGAAAATTTGAAGCCCTGCAGGATTTAAGATTGGTAGAGCTTCTGCAAATAATGAAGGAACTCAGATATCCTGAGAACTGTTTTATCTTCATCAGTTTGTGATCATTTACATGGGTGTGCCTTTGTATACCTTTGTTAGAGATTTCTCCAATTCTCTATTTATTTGTGAGTAGACGTAAAGAAATTTATTGACATATGTGATGGCATAGTATAACAGATAATTAAGGGCATTTGCTGGCTTTTTGGGGGGACATCATCTTCACTCTTTGGGAATCATGGGGAATAAAGGGTTACACTAGTGTTAGGAGTTAGAGTTGCAGCCTACTTGATTGGCGGTCAAGTGCAATTGAAGATGAATGCTTTTAGAGGCTTTTCTTCTGAAGCAAACAGGAAACTTTCATGTTAATATTATTCAAGAACTGAAAGGAGAACTTGGAAAGGGTTGGGTGAGTGTATCTCCACAGCCCTTTGGGGAAGAGACTGTTTTTTTTTTTTAATGGTAGAACCACTGGTTGCGTGAGTTGGGCCGTATCTGTAGACTCCTTCCCAGTTCTCAACTCACCAGGCAGCTTGATCTTCATTTGATTTCCTGAATAGACTTCTCTACTAAGAAGAGAATGTGTTGAACAGCCAACATGAGTATCAGTATGCTTGGCAGTCAGAGCCTCATAAATTATTCTCTCTGTTCTTTGACACAAATCAGTCTCACATGAGTTTGAGTTGCATAAGCTGGATTATTTTTCTTTGTGCCTGATAACCACTGGCAAAGCTGATCATTAAATATCGTCTCGATATGTACCTATATAACCAAGAAGACACAACTCTGGAGTAAAGAAGGATAATTGAAATATATTTCCTAAGTATCCACCCATCGACCTCACCCTTAATTATTAAAGTAACATAGGCTCACTGTATAAACAATAGTAGAAAGCTATATAAACAATTTTAGCTCATTGTATAAACCATCATAGACAATCATTATAGACATTGCAGAACATTATAGACAGGTTTAGATGTCTTCCTTCTAGTCTTCTTTTCTAAACATAAGGTACATGGTTAGCATTATATAAATATAAAAAAATACACAAATAGCTTACACTTATTGAACACATGACATCCTAGGCACGGTTGCAGTACTTTATGTGTATTTATTAATTTTAATCCTTAAAACAGCATGAAGTGGATAGCATTATTATCCCATTTTATAGGCAAGAATACTGAGGCGCTGAGATTTTAAATAATCTGTTTGGTGTTACAGAGCAAGTAGTGGAACTGTGATTTAAAGTGTGATGGTCTGACTTCGTAGTACAAATTTTTAACCATCATTATACTATCATACTTTATTTACATTCTGCGCCCTGCTGTGTTCAATTCATATAAGTCAATGCATTCTCTATATAATTGTAAGGCTTTGAAAGCCTTCTTGACCATCAACCAACAAAACCCTCAAGCCATCAACACTATAAAACCCTCAACTTGATTTTGCCCAGAAAAGACTCAAAGTTAAATTTCTCATCTAAGTAATCAAATCCTTACCTCCTACTGGTAGCAAAGTTAGGCTGTTTAAGAACCGAATGGAGAACTGGATATGGTGTAAGACCTAAATGTTCTGTTCTGTGCCCCCTTAATATTCTTAAGTTGTGATGTATTATATTAAATCTTTGAAATTTGACATGAATAATAAAGTTAGAAACATCCTCTAACATCATTGCCTGGGTTGAGTATTAGTTCAGATTGTCCCAAACCAGGAATGACAAATGAGAGAGGTCTAATGAAAGGATATGATATTGTGACTTGTTCTCTTTCAAAAAAATGTTATTCAGAGTACAGACTAATGAGCTGTATGTAATGTGCAAATGTTCTTCATTCTGATCTATTTCTGACTAATGTGATTTTAGTCATTCCTTTAGTTCATGTCTAGAAATGGTGGTCAAAGGAATATTGGGGTGGGGGTTTGGCTCTCTCTTTCAGGCGAACCTAGGAGATCATGTCTGTCTGTGATTTTTGTCTTCTGTGTAAGAAAGGCTATACTTGAATATAAAAATTGAAGATAAACAACAACAACAACAAAAATTGTAAAGACAATAAAAATATTTTGCAAAATCCTAAGAAAATAAAATAAACAAGAATGTAAAGTTTTGACCAAGGGTATGGACCTGAAAACTTGATGTTCTGTAAAAAACTCTAGCCTTTTGTTTTTCCTTTAAAATATTTATTTATTACCATTTGATTAATAAAAAACTTAGAAAGCAGGGACCTTTGGGTGTTATCACAGGTTCACGAAGATCAGTTCTATTCAAACTTGTCACATTTTCTGTTCTTTCCTTCTTCCCATCCTCCTTCCCTCCTTCCCTCCCTCTCTCCCTCCCTCCCATTCTTTCCATTTCCGTTTCTTTCAAGTAATAATATACTGATAGATCGAGCAAATGCTTTTACTTAATGCACATTATTTACACAAATTAAAAAAACCCTCATGATATCTCTGTAGACAAGGAGAAGTAATATGTATGAAGTATTTACACAGTAAAAAAAACATGACCATGCACAGTGCCCCACTTCCAAGAGGGTAAAGGGGAAGAGAATCACCACAAAATAAGGTTGTCTAATGAATCACTTCCAACTTTTTTTGGAGGGGGTGAAGAGGCAGTCCCAAGTTCCCTAGTAACATTAGAGTAGCATTATAAACTGCTATTAACTTACATAGTATCAGAAAGTTAGTAGCTTAGTCATTATAATTTAGTAATAATCCTGGAGGTTTTAGGTAAATACAAGCAACAGTATTAAGATAGGTTCGATTAAAAAAAAATAGCTAATACCAAACTAAACAGCATGGGTGGAAGTTTACTGTCTCTAAGAAGAGCAGTAATAGAATCTTTGGACACCCTAACAGAAGGATTTCATCTTTAGTTTTGTGTTTATTTCTAGGGGACACATTTTTAGAAGTACATTGATTTCTAGATTGGAATACATTCAGAGAAGGGCTAGCAAGTGGTGATGGCAGGACATTATTTTTAATGAAAAAAATTGACGAAATTAATGATGGTTAGTTGAAATATTTGAAGGCTGAGGGATCTAACGTTAATTATCTCAAATATTTAAACAGCGATCTATGGAAGAAGGATTAGATTTAGTCTGTAATGTTATAGACCATTAATGCTAGAATTAATGATTGGAAGTTATGTGGAGTCACATTTTGGTTTAATGAAAGGAAGAACTTGCTAAGAATTCAAGTTTCCCCCAAATAGATTTCCTCACCGAAAATTAATCCCAAAGTATGTGTTCAAGACGAGGCGAGGTGACCGTGTGTCAGAAGCCCTTTCAAAGAGAATGAATCCTCAGAGAATATCTAACTAGAGAGCCCACAGTGTTGTTTCCAATGCTGAGATTTCTTAATACCATGAGTCTGTGAAATATTTTCTTCTGGATTCAGTTAGATTTATTAAGATTTATGGTCCTTTCACTTTTAAAGTAAAATACTATGATGCATACTTTATACATTTAACCAGCCTGGACAGTTAATTAAATCTAATAAGAATGCCAGCTCACAAACATATTCACTACTGGGCTGTTATGTCCTTCTGGAGGGACAGATGATACTAATAAGATTTATTTTCAGTTCTTTGCTGAACAATATGGGGGAATAGCCAAGTGGCTACTTGCAAGGCTTTACTGAAATGGGAAAAATATAAATATGATATGCATTTTCTGTGAATTTGGCACTTAATTGTAAGTGGTTGTGTTGGCTGCAAGAGTGGAAACGTGGAAGGGGCTTACATCATTGGATGTTGCATTTTTCCAGTTGACTAAACAACATGGAATTTAATATTTCCTATTTAAAAAGTCTGTAGTGATAATTGAAAAATGTATATTTGAAAATTTTGTAAACTCAGATCCGGGGGAAAAAAAGTAGTTCGTTTGTTTACATTGAGAAGATAGATGGTAGACTCTTGCCAGAAACAAGTAATTTTTTGAGGAAATTTAGCTTTTCTTTTCTGATGGGTCAGTCCCGAAGGACTAGTTCTTTTCTTTGATTTTGAATGACTCAAATATAATATTGAATATAATTTTTCGTTTCCATTTTGATTTTAACTATATTTTTTATTTTTAATTATATGTTTGTTTTTAACCTGAAGTTCTCAAATGGTAAGTTCTTCATTGCTCATGCTGCCTACTTATGAACAGGCAGCATTAACCTCATAACATCAGTTTTTGTACTAAATGTATTTTCAGTGGCATTTGGCATGTTTGCAAACATCTAGGTGGAAAAAAAATAGCTAGATATTTCTAAGTGTCTCTAAACTTAAAATATCAAGGTGACTTTTAATTCTGTCATTCTGATGTTATAAACTTTGGAACAAAGCTCGGAAACTATCATCAGGTAAGCTGTGTATAAACACATATATAGTTGGACTGTAAAATATAGTTGAATTAATTAGTCACTTATGGCAACTATGAACTTTCTAGGTGACTATTTAGGAAAATAAGATCATCTGATTTTTTTTTTAAATCAAAGTACTTTATCGTTACAGACCGAATTCCACACACATCCCAAAATTACAGGAATTTCTGCCATAACATGATAAGTGTATTCCTGACAGGTGGTAAAAACTTGTTTTGCAAAATTATACACTAAAAATAACAAGGCTTTGGGGGGAAATTGGGCTGGGACAGACCACACAAAACCTATGCAATTTTATAACCAATGCACTAATAAAAATAATGACTGGTACTTAAGGAGTTAACCTGGACAGTGGCAGGAGGCTCCATCTGCCTAGAACTGCTTCAGCAGACATTAAAAATGCAGAAAAAATAAGGCGAGGGAAAATGCTGATTTACAGGCACGGAGATATGCAGATGGCAGAGGAACTCTGATCAGGAGGTGTCTCAGTGGTGAGAATAGGAACCGGTACCCAGGGTAAGAAGCAGTGTAAAGTCAGTGCATGCACCTTTTGGGAAGGAAGCCCTGGGCGCAGCGCTCCTTTTCATTTTTTTTAAAAAGATGGGGCACCTGGGTGGCTCAGTTGGTTAAGCGACTACCTTCGGCTCAGGTCATGATCCTGGAGTCTCAGGATTGAGTCCCACGTCCGGCTCCATGCATGGAGTCTGCTTCTCCCTCTCCCTCTCTCCCCCGTCTTGTGCTCTCTCTCTCTCTCTCATTCTCTCTCTCTCAAATAAATAAATAAATAAATAAATAAAATCTTTAAAAAAAGAGAGAGAGACTTGAAAGTGCTTCCACTTCTTCAATAAGCTGGTGGAGGGATCCCCACCCCTTTCTCTTAATGTTTATGATTGTGATTTCACTATCTTTTCTTCTATTGCCTATAAAAAAAATGCATACAAAGCAAGAGAACTCCATGTGTATGAGCTAATCAACGTGACAGAAACTTGCTTTGTCACACAATGTTCCTGAAACTTGAGTATGTATAAGAATCACCTAAAGAATATCTTAAAAACAGATTTCTAGACCCCATTTCTGCTAGATGCCCAAGTGAGGCTGACGTTGCTGGTCGCAGACATTACCTTTTGCATAATGAGGCTGTCAGAGGACAGATGCATGGCGCGCTCTTGTCCTTAACATGCGAACTTCAAATTTGATGGAGATCACATTGAATCTTGGATCCATGTTTTCAGAAAATGAGGCCAAATAAGAATATCTCACCAGAGTCTTCAGTGATGTATGTTATGTCCTCCAGATGACTTAATCTTCCTTCTCAGGTGGCTCAGGACAGTGGCAGATGCTGATTCACAGTGATGCAGAGTTACAAAATTACTTCAATAGGGTCACCCTTTGTCAGTTTAATTAATTATTAGGGATCTGGCAAAACAACACTTGGAACCAATAGGTATATGTGTTTAGGTATGTCTATTACTTACTACCAAATTAAACATGTTTCTATAGGGGCACCTCGGTGGCTCACTCGGTTGGGTGCCCGACTCTTGTTTTCAGCTTGGGTCGTGATCTCATGGGTTGTGAGATGGGGCTCTACACTCAGTGGGGAGTCTGCTTGAAGATTCTCTCCCTCTGCCCCTCCCCCTTCCCTTTCTCTCTCTCTCTCTCAAATAAATAAATAAATCTTTAAACATGTTTCTACATAAAACACAAAGCTTTTGGGGTTCTAGAAGGTCCACTTCAGTCTATATGCTGAATATGGTTGCTTGCCTGTTTTATTTTCCTCTTCTTTTGAGAGAATTATTCCTAATAGGAAAAATTTTCATCTTTGTTTTTGGAGATAAACTTTTGATAGAATATAAATTCATATCCTGCTTCTATTGCATACACTTTACCTTATGGCATGTGCCATATGCAGCGGATTGCTTTGTGTCTCTTGGCTTGCTGTGTCTAGGTTGAAAATGAAGGGGGAAGGTGCAGGATTACTAAAATCTGCTTCAATTGCAATGGTTATGGGTCCAAAACTTGTAAGTTAGCCTGGTAGGAATCCTTCAACAATGGGCCAAATGACTTAATTTCCAAACAATTTTCTACATAGATTAAATAAATCACTTCTCCATCTTATGAGTCTTCCTCTTCTTTCCTTGTCCCATCAGTGCCACTGAAGAGCAGGGCATTATTGATGACAACAAAGGATTTTTTATTTAAAAATTTAAATAATGAGGATTTATAATGTTCACAACACTACCTTTAAGAAGTTTAATACCTAGTTTAGGAAGACAATAAATACAGCAGATTTAATATGAGAACACAGCAGTAGAGAGCTATGTTTCAAACTGAGTAGTAGAAACAGGTGCAGGAATGCAGCAAATAGGAGACTGGCCTCTGGGACACCATAGGCACTTCTTCAATCCAGAGCACATTTGTTCATTAATTCATTCAACAGTTGTTTATTGAATAACTTTTGTGCCAGATGTTCTTCTAGCCACTAGAATGCCTTGTTGATCAAAAATGGAAACAGGTCCTTACTGCCATAGAATATATAGTCTAGTCATTGCAGTATGTGAGGATAACCTAAGAATCACACAAATATGTGTAAGAGTATAACTATGATAAATGTTAATGAAAAAGCAGTACACATACTTTTGAATATTAAAAGTAGGGGGATTTGACTTAACCTTGAACTTTAAGAAAATTTTTTATGAGGAAGTTGAGATCTAGGAAGGTAGGCGTGAATTGGGTAAAGAGAAGTGGGGAACTGAAGGAGGTGTTGGTGGGAAGTTTTCTGGGTGAAGAAATGCATCGGAAATGCCTTGGAATGGAAGACTGAGAGAATGGAAAAGATAGGTGTGGTTTTGATTTTGCAGTAATCGAAATGTCTGGTGATGGTAACCTGTGGAATGGTGATTAACCCCCTTGATAGAGATAGAAGTAAATGAGTTTGAAGATATTTAGGACGTATGGTGGAATTATTGTGGGAGGTAAGCAAGAGGGTTTTATCAAGGATGTTTTTTTAGGTTTAACTAGATTGATGGATGGTTGGAGGGATAAATGATAGATAGATAGATCGATCGATCGATAGATAGATAGATAGAGTGATTAGATTGGTAGAAAGAAAATGAAGAATGCTTTGCCATAGAAGTCAAGGGAGGAGTGTTATTAAGGAAGGAAAGGTTAACAGTGTCAAAATGCTGGTCAGATATCAAGTAAGATAAGAACTAAAAAAAAAATCCATTGGATTTTCTGACATGGAGGTCACCAGCAAACTTCTCAAAGTTGTTTTTGTGAAGTCATTGGAGCCAGGCAGAAGTTTGCTTCAGAGCAGTGTTAGGTGAAGAAATGTTGAATGAATTGCCTCTAAATGACAGAAGAGAAAGGGCCATGGTTCAAGGGAAATGTGTAGTTACAGGTATTTTTCCTTTTTGTTCAATTAGTGGGAGAGATTGAGTATGATTTACTATCTATGGAAAGAATCCACTTGAGATAAAGATTTTGACTATACAAGAGTGAAGGATAATAGATGATATAGTATAATGCTTCTAAACTTTCATGTGCATGTAAGTCAGCTGAGGATCTTATTTAAAATTTCAATTCTGATTCAGTGGGTCTGAGATTGGACCCAAGATTCTTGATTTCTATGAGCTCCTAAGTGATGCTGATGCTGTTGGTCTGTGGACCACACTCCTCAAAGAGCAAGTAAATAAACTTGAGAAAGCCTACCTAAAGGTGAGCATCCATTTTAGAAACTTCCCCAATAAAATTCAGCTGTTGAAGAGTTAACTCTATATTTATGTCAGAAGGAAATATTTTCTTTGAGAATGTCATTGGTACTTCTATTTTAATGACATTAGATAGGTTTGACAGAAGATTGTATTTAGGACTGTCTTTGGGCCAAATTTAGACATAGGTGAACTTCTTCTTTACTGCCCATTCTCTGCTCATGTTTTGGTGTTTCTACATCTTCCTTTGATTGCCCTAGCCTACCTGATGACCAATGCCCTGGGCCTTTACACTTCCTTTTTTTAAAAAATTTTTTTTGTATTTATTCATTTGAGAGAGAGAGCACAAGCAGGGGGAGAGGCAGAGGGAGAGGGAGAAGCAGACTGCAGGCTGAGCTGGGAGCCCAGCACGGCGCTCAATCCCAGGACCTGGAGATCATGACCTGAGCTGAAGGCAAATGCTTAACTGACTGAGCCACCCACTTTTTTCTATCTCTCTGACAGTCTGCCAGCAGGCATCCCACTAACATGACCAGGGCCCCGTTATCAAAGCTTCTACTTCTCAAGGACCAATTCCACAGTGTCCAAATAGTACATGTTAATCCTTTTACATAAATTGCTCTGAACTATAGCCAAATCTTTTTTAGCTGGGGTGCCCTTTACTAAATTTAAATCTTATCAATATGTGTAAACCAGTGAGATATAAAAATGGCTACAGCTTAGGTGGATGTTTCCAAAAGTCTGGCCAATCACCTTGTTCTCCTTCTGTGATATGTTGCACTAAGGACCTCAGTTCTCCTTCCTTTGAATCCCTGCCCTTTTCCATGTGACTTTGAAGTTGCTTCCACTTAAGGAAGGAGACTCAAACTTGACTTTGAGTTTGTCCGTGTGACTGCTTTGACCAATGAATTATTAGTGGACATAAAATGACCACTAGTGGTTTAAAAAGCTCTTAAACAACTAGGCTTTTCATGTATGTGTCTTCTGTCATCATAAGAGGAACATGCCCAGGCTAGCCCAGGAGAAATATGATGCACACATGGAGCAATGCCACCCCAGCCACACTGCCCCAGACAAGCCCAGCTTAGAACATCTGATCCCCGGAAGCATGAGTGACCCCATTCAAGATCAGTAAAGCCCTCGAGCTGAGCCCAACTGAGATCAGCCAAGCTCCAGTTGATCACAGATGCATGAGCTAGACCATGCTTGTAGTTGGATGGCACTACATTTGTGTACTGGTTTATTATACACCATTGCAGTGATGGGGTTAGCTGCTAACACCCCACCATATCCTCCTCTTGGACAGTTCCGGAAGGGGTCCCTCTGAGTGCAGTTAAAAACATCCATATCTGTAAATCCTCACTGACTGATGATACTACTCTTAAAATAGATTCAGTTGTCAAGAAAGACTTTCAAAAGTAATGGGGATACAAAGCACCTATTCAAAGTCTCAAAACTCACATTTTAGTTAGTCTTTCTATATTTCTCTGAATTTTCAAGGTACCTTAAAACCATGTGTTACTTGTTCATGCCTTGTCCCTAACCCTGTATTATCCTATTTATCAAGCACCTTTCATGTGCTTGATGCTCTTCTAAATGCCTTACCTATGTTAACCTGTTTATTTTCATAGCTATCTCCTATAAAATGGGAAAACTCATTCTTTCCCTCCTGTTGTAGGGAAAAATCCCAGTTCAATTTATCTCCTGTGTGTCTTTTTTGCTACTCACATAAAACACTTCACTTCTGACATTTCTGGTCACCAAATGTGTGGGGTTTTCCCCACACCAAGCAATTCTCTGTGACATCAGTGGGGTGACCTACAATTTAACTCAATTCTGACGCTATTTAGCTGGAGATAATGTCAGATCCCACGGGGTAAGGGCTCAGTCCCACAAAATTGCCCCCTTGCCCCCACCACTTCAGATGCCAATCACGAGTCCAGGTTGTCACCTGTGCTTCTGACCAACCACCTACAAATCAGAGGTTCCCGTGACCCCCTCTTTGGGTTCCATGAATTAATGAGAGTGGCGCACAGAACTCAGGGAAGCACAATTATCAGTTTATTAAAAGATGTGATGAAGGATACAGATAACAGCCAAATGGAGAGATACATAGGGCAGGGTCTGGGAGGGTCTTGAGTTCAGGAGCTTCTGTCCCTGTGGAGTTGGGGCGTGTCACCCTCCCAGTATGTGGATGTGTTCACTCACCTGGAAGCTGTCTGAACTTTGTACTTTTAGGATTTTGATGGACGCTTCACCACGTAGGCAGGATCAATCACTCCCTCCATTTTCAGCCCTTCTCCAGTCTCAAGACAATGAGGGTGGGGTGGAACTGAATATTCCAGGCTTCTAATCATGGCGTGGTCTTTCCCATGACTGGCTCTCATCTAGGCGCCATCTGGGAATCCACCCCAGAATCACCTCTTAGCCAGGAGTTTAAGAAATAATTTAACTGGTGCCCTTGATATAAGGAGAAGACATGAATGAGGCAGCTAAGTGTTTGAATTGAACAGGATGACACAGAGCTTGGTGAACTGAAGTGAGACAAACCTGTCTTAGGAATTATAAATGCAAAATTCACCGGTGCATTTCAGTTAGCTGCTTAAGATAATTGAGTGTGATAATTAAGTATATATACGGAGAGGTCTTTTATTAAACATGTCAGCAAGTGTGCTTTCTGAATGATTATGTGAAGATCTGGGGTAATTACCATATAACTTGTAAAGTCTTAATAACCTTCTAATTATCCAGTAAGCAAGGTGCAGTGTATCTAAGGAAGCAAAGTATTTTACTAGTTAAAGCAGGGCTATACCTAATAGATTTTAATAAAACATTAGACTTCAGACTGAGTTATTTGGAGAAAGTAGGAAATCTTATTATCCTTGTGAATGAATGAATGAACACATGATCCTGGATAGGTCTATAGAAGAATGGGGATAAAAGCCAATATGGAATGTCATAGATGACTCTTAACTAAAGAGCCTGCACCTTCAGCCTTGATCTTAGAAATGAGATGGAAGTCCAGAGGCCCTGAAGTTTAAACCAAATCTTTGCAACTTATTTTCCAAGGTAAACCCAATATAAGAGAAGGCATTCCTCAAGGAGATTTAATGAATGTAGGACATGAATACAGAGTGACTTGCCCAAAAGGTTTGGGATCAGGGATGGACTGAACAGTGGCGTGGAGTAGCAGAGAAGCTGGATTCAGGAGTTGGATCAAGTTTTGAATCCTGGCTCTGCTTCTTACTAGTTTTGAGAACTGAACAAATTATTTGACTTCCCAAGCTTCAGTCTCATGGCCCAAAGGGTGTAATAATATCTATCTTTGAGTAAAATTGCTATGAGAACCAAATGAAATCATGTATATACAGTGGCCAGCAGCAAGTGGGACTCTGTACATATTAATAACTTTCTTCATTTCCTTCTCACGTTCTCTTGTTATTGCAGACTGTCCTTAATCAAATTTGTATTCCCTTTTTGTATGGAGCTCTGTTCTGGTCCTTAATAAAGGGTTCAGTAAGTGCTCCCCTGTGAATGAATGAGCCAATGGAACCATGTGAAATGACTTTGAGAGTGCTCTCTAAAGTGTGACCCAGGTTTTTGGTAGAGTGCCATTCAGAAAGCCTGGTTCCCTTAAAAAAAATCTATTTGTTTTTCATTGTAAAATGTACATAACATGAAATTTACCATTTTAATGATTTTTAAGTATACCGTTCAGTGGCATTAAGTATATTTGTTGTGCAATCATTACTGCGACTATCTCCAGAACTTCTTTTCATCCTGCAAAACTGAAATTCTATACTTATTAAACAATAACTCCTCCTTCCCCCCAAACTCCCATCCCTTGGAAACCACCATTCTACTTTCTGTCTTGATGAATTCAATCATTCTAAGTACTTCATATGCATAGAACTCATGTACTAATTGTTCTTTTGTGACTAGCTAATTTCACTTAGCATAATAGCTCCAAGGTTCATCCATGTTGTAGCATGTCAACATTTCCTTCCCTTTTAAGGCTGAATAATACTCCATTGATGAATATACCACATTTGGTTTATCCATTCATCCACCATCCATCCACTAATGGAAGTTTGTGTTGTTTCCACCTTTTGGTTACTGGGAATAATGCTTCTATGAACATGAGTGCATTTCAGGACCCTGCTTTCAGTTCTTTTGGATATGTACGCAAGGGTGGAATTGGCTAGATCATAGGGCAATTTTATTTTTAGATTTCTGAGGCATCGTCATACTATTGACCATAGTGACTGCACCATTTTACCTTCCCACCAGCAGTGTGCACGGGCTCCGATTTCTTATCCTCACACTTGTTATTTTTTGTTTTTGTCTTTTAGTGATGGCCATCCTAATGGATAATGAAGTGATATCTCATTGTGGTTTTGATTTGCATTTTCTTAACGATTCATGATGGTGAGCAGCTTTTCATTGCCTATTGGCCATTTGTACATCTTTCTGGTTCACTTTTCAAAAATTCCACAGTTCAAGTACTCTTTTTTCTCTTTTACCACCTACTCTTATTTTCCCCAGAGAAAGCAAAAACCACCTACCTTCAAAGTCCTTCTGAGTATGTGGAATGTAGCAGCCAGAACTACCGGTCTCTGTCCTTGTTATGCTGTGCCAACATATGGAAGCTCACACAGTTGGCAGCCAGAATGTTGGGCGGAATTCAGGCAGCCACATTTCCAAATCTACATGGCTCTACCAGGCTATCATGTAGCTCAAGCAGCTTCTTCAAAGGATCCTGATTTCATAACTTAAGAACTTATCAATACAAAGACTTTCCTTTCTGCCTTGGTAATTAAAACTCAGTGTTTTGGCCTAAGATCCTTTTTCATTGCAATCCGAAAATTCATCTCAATGGAGGACGGTTTACACTGAGAAGGGCAGTGTATAAAAAAAAATACACTGAAGAAAATGGATTTATAATGTAGCTTGAGAAATTTAAGCTTGATATGAGAAATTCTTTCCTGCAGCAAATGTTAAATACCAAAACACGTTTTGGAGAAAAGTTAGAGACTCTTTTCCTTGGCAAAGATTGTATCACTTTAAAATCTATTAAAATGTAGAATTCCTATTACCCTCTAAACCATGGTCTCTAATAATTTTGAATGAGCACCCATGTTTGAGTATGTGTCCCTAGAGCAGAAAGCATAACTCTGCGAGCCACTTGCCATCTCAGGAGAGTGCGGATAATTACAAATAATAAATATACATAATAAAAGAAAAAGATAAACAATAAAAGAAAAAAAATTCCACACCTTAAATTTAAATGTGGTGCTTATTTTAAGCATGGCTAAAAACATTTAGAAAGACAGTGCGATACAGTATTTTAGAAGGATTATATTTCAGAAGTATTATTTCTGTAAAAACAAGCACGTTTATGACATCTGGTAGCACTTTGTACATTTTGACTCCAATTTCTTTGCTGTGAATCTATTTAAGGTGTCATTCTGTCTTTTTAAATTTACTCTGGGATCTTTTATTCCACTCAAAGCATTTTCTTCTTCAGTGTTTCCTTATGGAGCATTCCTATAAACTTAAAAAAAAGTAAGTAGGTGTTTATTAGTAAGAATATGCTTTTTCTGTTACATCTTGCCTTTATTGGTTCAAAAAGTATATTTCATTATTGAAATAAACTCGGTCAAGTAACTGTTTAGCTAAGATCTATTAGAAGCGTTTTTTTTTTTTTTAATTCAACTTATAGCAGATCTCTCTAACAGTATCTAACAGCTAATCTCTTCAAACCTTCAGCAGCTCTCTGTTTGTGTCAAAAGAGTTTTTTGGTGAAAAACGGTTTGCCATGTTATCATTTTAGCTGTTTTGACCCTGCTAGGAACAACATTTGCATGTCCACAGAACATGACTGTTGTATTATTTGTTATTAGGTAAAAAGGCCCAAATGGGATCTCTGAACATAAATCAAGTTTAGTGAGATTTTGGTAGGGTTTGTATTATGCACTGCACAGCTTCAGAAGTGCTGAGAAAATTGCAGGTTTGCCTTCCTGTTCCAAATGCTTAACCTCTCTCTCTGCCGCTCTCTCATACACATATGTATATATTAGCGATGTCTACATGGCTCAAATAACTTTAGCAAGAGATTTATTGTTAATGATAGTGGCTGGGAACCCACATTACAACCAGTCTTGATAATTTCAGATGACCAAATCTGGTTAATCATCACTGCTTTTGCCCTTATTAGAAGGATACTAATAAAAAAAGCTATTTTTTAAAACATTAACTACACACTGTGGGCTTTATTCATTTAATTTGCCCAACAAACCGCCGCTGTAGGGATGAGTTTCATATTACATTCTATGTGACAGGCAGAGATGGTACACAGTGGGATCAAGTAACTTCCCCAAGTCACTGATTTAGTACATCATAGTGTCAGGAATTTGAGCCCAGGGAGTCTGACTTGAGAGCTACATTCTTATCCCATACTATCCTGTTTCAGCTCTGCCTCTTTTTTTTTTTTTTGGTGCTTTTCTTGTGTTTGCATCAGCAGTACCATTTCAAACCATGGCTCCATTGTATGGATCATATAAGCCACTTGTCCATTTTGTGAAAGTTTGTTTAGTTAAAACTGGAGAATAGAATCCATAATTCCAGTGAACTAGAAGCAGGTAAACTGGGGTATGTCGCAATGAGATGAAAGGGAACCAGAAGACAAGAGAGGACCACTGGTCCCCTCCCTCCAGTGCTGTAGGATGATGCCTCCCCTTTCTCTGGCAAACCTCCCAGGTCCTAGCTGAGCACAGCACTTTTTGATACAAGGCATCACCAAGAATATCGATGTCCACTCTGTATTCCCAGTTTTACTGTAATTTACTTCCCTTCTAGTTTTTTAGATTAAAAAGAAATATAAATAGAAGTCCTATTATTTTCTTTCTATACCCATGATGCATTGTCTCGGACACCTTCCGGAGTATAAGTCGCCTACCTGGGAGATCACAGCAAGATTGCAAGAGGACCATTTAATTGAGACTAGAGAATGAGTAATCATTTAACGCGGCACAGAAATTTTAGGAAAGAGTCGAAATAAGAGAGGACAAGAGAGGTCAACTAAGATTAACACTTTAAAATCTCCTCTAGTCGCCATAGAAACAGCAAATTCAGGCAAGCAGTTTTGCTATCCAAGAGCTTTGAAGGATAAAATGTCTCTAAATGTCGAAAACTATTATCAGGCTGAACTGGAATTGGCTTTTGAGCCTCAGCCTGTGGTTATACAACACTCATCCTTCAAATACCCTTTCCACAAGTGGTGGCTGACGCTTGAACCTACGAGAAATCCAGCATGGTGTATCCTGACTGCCAGCAGGCCCTGCTGGAAACTCAAAGCTTCAGCGGCAATTTGAGGGGGTCAGTATTTGCTGGTAATGGAAGGCTTGTGCATAGAACGACATTGAGGCCAAATTGTTTATTTAAAAAAGTTCACGGTTAACCTCTACGTTTTTCCACTGGTGAACTTTCCTGCTTTTGGGTATGGAAATAGCCGATAATTTTATTGACCTGCACATTGACTCTCATCTTTTATTAAACAGCCGAGAGATTTAAGGGGTGTTCAAAGAATTACAGTGTCTCCGTGTAATGAATGTCTTATGTTACTGGGTCTGAGCCAAAATACCCACTACCTTATAATTTTTTCCCCCTGATTACTTTGCTTCAGGCCCTTTGTGTGTTGCTAACAACAACTGGATTTCACTACTCGCTCCAGTATGATGTTTTACAAATTCCTGGAGGCCATTCTGGCTTACTCTTTCAAGCAAATCTCCCCTTTCGTAATTTATAACTGTCTGTAGAACTTCTGGTCTTACTGATGACCCACTGATCTGCCCTTACCAGGGAATCGGGTGCTAACAACCATCCAGGGACCAGTTGGAGAGAAGTTCAGGGATGTTTGGACACCTTTCCTAGGGTTGCCCTTGGTAAGCCCAGCTGACCTTTCCATCCTATTCCACTGCAACCCTCACTACTAATTAACTCCATTTGGAATTGTGAAACCTGTTTTTTTTTTTTTTCCTCCTCTCTCATTCTCGGTCATTCACAGCATAATCAGCCAGTAGAACTGAGGTCTGTGAGGTGTGGGTTTTTATTTTTTCAAATTTTCATTATTGTTTCCATAGACAAGCAGTAATATCATTAGACTGTTAGTGTCCGAAGAGTCACGGAAAAGTGATAGCAATCACGAGATACCATTCTGAGAAAGTCTAAAGTCACAAAGTAATGAAATTGATTTCCGTGATTTATATAAAACATCAGGTTTGATCCTAAGAATGGTCCATAAATCACAGGGAAAATGAAAAACACACTGAATTTTAAGGATTTTGGTGTATACATAGACATTTTATGGGTCATATCTGATATTTTAAATATATGAGTGTGCCCAAAGTTCACATATTACTGGTATCGTCAACAATGAATCTCAAAGATTTTCCAGTGAGCATTTTAACTGGATGAAGACTTAAGTGTCTGAGGTAAGCTCAACACTATGCTAAGAGAAACAAAGTCTCTGCTATGAAGATTGAACAATAAGAATGTACTTTGGTTAAAATGCATTTTGGGGGCACCTGGGTGGTGCAGTTGGTTAAGTGTCTGACTCTTGGTTTCAGCTCAGGTCATGATCTCAGGGTCGTGAGATCGAGCCCTGCATTGGGCTCTGTGCTCAGCAGGGAGTCTGCTTGAGATTCTCTCTCCCTCTCCCTTTGCCCCTCCCACTCCAACTCTTGCACTCTTTCTCTCTCTCTCTCTCTCAAAATAAAATAAATAAATCTTTAAAATGCATTTTTACCAGGTGGTTCAAAACATTTCTATGTTGGGACCTATATAAAAATAATAATAATATAACAATGGGTAGCATGCCCATTACTTAGTAAGTGCTTAAAATACTCAGTAAATAAGTGTTGGCAAGGATATGGAGAAAAAGGAACCCTTGTGCACTGTGGTGGGAATGCAAATTAGTGCAGCCACTGTGGAAAGCAGTATGGAGTTTCCTCAAAAAATTTAAAATGGAATTGCCACCCAATCCAGTAGTTCCACTACTGGGTATTTATGTAAAGAAAATGGAAACACTAATTTGAAAAGACATATGCACCCTTATGTTTCATGCAGCATTATTTACAATAGCCGGATATGGAAGCAACCCAAGTGTCCATTGATAGATGAATGGATAAAGATATGGTATATATGTAGGATGGAATATTACCCAGCCATAAAAAAGAATGAGATCTTCGAGCCCCACGTTGGGCTCCCTGCTCAGTGGGGAATCTGCTTCTCCCTCTCCCTCTGCCCCTCCCCCTGCTTGTGTGCACACGCTCTCTTTCTCTCAAATAAATAAAATTTAAAAATTAAAAAAAAGGAAATCTTGCCATCTGCAAGAACATGGATGGACCTAGAAGGTTTAATGCTAAATGAAGTAAGTCAGAGAAAGACAAATACCATATGATCTCATTCAAATGTGGAATTTAAGAAACAAAACAAACAAAGGAAAAAAGAGACCAACAAACAAACAAACAAACAAGCCAAAAAACCAAAAAACCAAAAACAAAAAAACCCCACCAAAACCCCAGACTCTTATATACAGAGAACAAACTGGTGGTTGTCAGAGGGGAGCTGGGTGAGAGAATGGGTGAAATAGATAAAGGAGATTAAGAGCACACTTAAACTGATGAGCACTGAGAAATGTATAAAATTGTTGAATCAGTATATTATACACCTGAAAATAATGTAACACTGTATGTTAATTATACTTGAATAAAAAAAATGAGTAAATAATTTGGATGCACTATTTCATTTAATCCTCCTGACCATCTTATGAAGTAGATGCCATCACATCCCCATTTTAAAGATGAGAAGAGGAATTAAAGGGTGCCTGGGTGGCTCAGTCGGTTAAGCGTCTGTCTTTGGCTCAGGTCATGATCCCAGGGTCCTAGGATTGAGTCCTGCATTGGGCTCCTTGCTCAGTGGGGAGCCTGCTCCTCCCTCTGCCTCTGTCTCTCCCCTTGCTTGTGCTCTCTCTCTCTCTCTGACAGGTGAATAAATAAAATCTTAAAAAAAAGAAAAGAAGAGGAATTAAATCACTCATTTCAACATTGCCTAGGTGGAAACTGGCCGAGGAGTTTTAAACAATGGTTATGAACTTTAAAATCCCAGCTCTTTACCACTCTGCTCAATCACCTCTTCTTCCCAAGAGGTTTCTGATGGGAAATCAGCAAGTCATGTTTGCCTTCTAGCAATGGGAAAACGAGTGATTTGTTCCAAATCATCACAATTTATGGAAAGCCCAGGTTAATATGCAGTTAACAAAAAGCCAATGTAGTTTAGAAGGCAAGAATTTTCTGTATAGTTCCTATAGATGAAAAATAGTAACAAATACCTTTATGGCACTAATATATATTGGGCACTGTATGTTAAGTACCTTACCCTTTAATTCTATTAATCCTTACAACAACCTAATGAAGTAGGTACTATTGTTCAGCCCATTTTACAGACAAGAAAACTGAGGCACATGGAGGGGAAGTAACTTGCCCAAGATGACACTGCCAGGAAGTTAGGGAACTTTAGCCTTGTTCCACACTCTGTGCTTCATTGCACCCTACACTCACCTTTCCCCTGACACCTTAGTAACTGAGTACCAAGCCTCTTGGTGAAACTCCAGAGCATTAGCTGTAGTCCCTTATCTTTTGAGTAATACAGACCAAATAAATAATGTGTGAGATCAGCTAATAAGAGATCATGGAAATACTGAGTAGCAGACAAAATTGAAGACAAAATTAGTAATTTTATCATGAGAATATGACCTAATCTGGAGCTACATATGGTTCACATTGAATCCAAGCTCGTGGAATTTCAACAAATTCTGCCCCGCCCCGCCCACTTTTTGCTTTCCCTGTGAAGTCTATGTTGGCTAGACAAATGTTACTTTGTGTGTATCTGTGTGATGCCATTCCTTCCCTTTTATTCTTCTGTGCCAAATTCATAATAGAATACTACAGGTACTCGGGCAATTTCTTTGATAATTCTGAGTAATTCTGTGGCTGACTTGCTTCTCTGTGGTCAAATTTGGAATTCCAGATTAAAAGTAAGGAAAAGACCACCATTTGTTCACCCTGATACAAAAAAAAAAAAAAGACTGTTTTAATAACCTTGGATCATCTATGCTGGAGACACTGGGTAGTTGAGCCTGTGCAATAGATTTGGCTGGTGTAGTAATAACAAGACAGGTCATAGCAGCCCCAAGCTTTCCTACTTGTGGAGTGACTCATTTTGTCCATGTGACTGTCCAATTGACCCAGCACCATTTGGTGATATGACCACCTTTCTCCCTTTGCACTGTAGTGTTGCCTTTGTTGTAAATCAGGGTGTATATACGTGTGGGTCTGTATCAGTACCATTCTGTACTATTTAGTCATTTGGCCTATTTTTGTGCCAATACTACACTGTATTAATCATGGCTTTATAGTAGGTCCTTCATGTCCTTCTTTTCTTTTATATCTTTCTTGAAATGGCCAAAACCACCATTTCAGTGTTGACTATAAATAGGTTAGTTACTGTTTCATTTTTGCTCTTGGGGAAGATTTTTTATATCTGCCATTAAATAAGAGGTTTGCTTTTTTGTAGGTATTTTATCAGTTTAAGCAAGCTTTCTGCTATTCCTAGTTTTCTAAGGGTTTTAAAAATGCTGAAAATTTGGGGCACCTGGGTGGCTCAGTCAGTTGAGCATCTGACTCTTGGTTTTCGCTTGGGTCATGATCTCAGGGTGGGATTGAGACCCCCCACCATGTCGGGCTCTGTGCTCAGTGGGAAGTCTGCTTGAGATTCTTTCCCTTTCCCTCTGCCCCTCCCCCCTGCTCTCTCGCTTTCTCTCAAATAAATAAATAAATAAATAAATAAATAAATAAAACTTTAAATAAAATCCTGAACATTGTAAATTTTGCCAAAATTTTTTCTGTATCTATTAGCATGATGACGTGATTTCCTTTGCCTAATATGGGGAATTACACTGAGTTTTGAATATAAACACACTCTTGCCTATCTGGAATAAACCTCACTTGGACATGGCATAGTACTCATTTTCTATATCACCGGATTAAATTTGCTAGTATTTTCATAAGGATTTTTACATTTGAATTTGTGAAAGACTGGCCTGTAATTTTGTAATTTATTTTTTTCTTTCTTTCTTTCTTTCTTTCTTTCTTTCTTTCTTTCTTTCTTTCTTTCTTTCTTTCTTTCTTTCTTTCTTTCTTTTTCTTTCTTTCTTTCTTTCTTTCTTTTTCTTTTTCTTTCTTTCTTTCCTTCCTTCCTTCCTTCCTTCCTTCCTTCCTTCCTTCCTTCCTTCCTTCCTTTTTGTAACTTTCTTGTCAAGTTATGAATCAGGTTTGCTGCCTCTCCTACCCCCAGAAAGAGAGTTAGGAAGTGTTTCCTTTTCTTCCTACTCTCTGAAAGAGTTTGTGTAAGATTGGTATTATTTTATCTATAAATGTCTGGATGAATTCACTAGTGAAATGCTCAGGGCTTGGATCCTTCTTGTGGGAAAGTTTTATAATTGCACATTTAATTCAGATTTTTTATTTCTTCCTTTTACAGGTTGGTAGGTTGTGATTTTAAGAATTTGTAAAATTTCGCTCTGTTGCTCATTTTATGGCATGAAGTTGTTCACAATTATCCTCTTATTATTTTTTAAAATATCTGTAAGATCTGTAGTAATGTCCCATTTTTCATTTCTGATATTGGTAGCTTATGTTTTCCATTTTATCCCCTTGGTCAGTATTATAACTGTTTCATTAATTTTTTCAAAGGGAAATCTTTTTGGCTTTGTAGATTTTTTTTCTATTGTATAATTGTTTTCTATTTAATCAATTTCTGTTTTGATTTTTGTTATTTCCTTCCCTCCACTTTCTTTGTATTTTATGAGGCCTTTTCTAGCTTCACGGGATCTTAAATCACTGATTTTGGTATTTCTTTCTTTCTTTTTTTTTCTAGTATATTTATTTAAAGTTGCAAATTTTCCTCTTAAACTTACTTTTGTTGCACCTCATAAGTTTTGTTGTGTCATATGTTCATTATCATTTGGTTAAATATTTTCTAATTTCCTTTGTTAGTTCTTTGATTCATGAGTCATTTAGAATTTTGCTGCTTTCCAAATGCTTGGGGATTTTCAAAACATTTCTCTGTTATTAATGACTATCTTAATTTCACTATTTAGAAATGTTTTGTTTGATTATTGATTCTTTGAAATTTGTTGAGACTTGCTTCGTTGCTCAGATTTTGATCTGTTTTGTTAAATATTTTAATGTGCACATGAAAAAAAAGTAACTCTGAAATTGTTGGATATAGTGTTCTATATGTCAATTAAGTTAAATTATTTAATTTTTAGTAATTACCCTAGAGATTAAAATATGCATCCTTGCCTTAATGATATTTTTCTTAATTTAATGCTTTTATCATTTCATAAACAATGCAAGAGCTCCATTATCCTATCCCCTTCTGCCAGTGGTGATATTTTGTCATTTTGCTTCTACATATTTACCTCACAAAATATTATTATTGTTTCAAGTGGTCAATGTTTTTTTATACTTATCTACCCAATCGTGCTTCCTTGTGCTCTTCATTCTTTCTTGCTCTTCTGTGCTTTCATCTTGGATTATTTTCCTTTGGCTTGAAGAATTTTTTTAGTATGTCTTATATTCTAAGTTGCTTTTGGTGCATTATCTCAGATGTTTTTTTCTGAAAATGTTTGCATTTTATATTTTTACTTTGTATAAAATTCTAGGATCACATTTTTTTTTCTTTCAACAATTTATAAATGTCTTACCATTATCCTCTGGCTTTTATATTTTGTTGAAAATAATTCTTATTGCCTTCTAAGTAATGTTTCTTACTTCTCTGGATTCTTAAAAATCTTCTTTTTGTCTTTGAGTTTTAACAGAAGTTTACCTATGAGTGTGTGTGTGTGTGTGTGTGTGTGTGTGTGTGTGTTAAACAGAGATAGAGATAAAGATAAGAGATAGACTGATAGATACATAGATACAGAGAGAATGCTTAACCTGCTTAGAATTTGCTGATCTTTTGAATCCATCTTTAATCCTTTTAATCAGTTTTGGATTTTTTTTTCAGCATTCTTTCTTCAGGTCTTTCCTATTCCATCTCTACCTATCCTGGACATTTGAATACAATATTACAGTTTGAATGTTTTCTTTATGTTTTTCCTTCTCTTTTTGAATGTTTTTCTCCTTTTTCTTTCTGTTCCTTGGCTTAGATATTTTTCTATTGGTCTGTCTTTGAGTTCCCTAATTTTTTTGTTTGTTTTTGCATTGTCTAGACTGCTGTAATGGGTTATTCCAGATATTGTATTTTTCATTTCTAGAAGGCATATTTGGTTTCAAGAGTCAAGAGTCAAGTTATTTATTAAATTCTCCACCTTTGTATCCATTTATTTATTTTGTCCATCTTTTCCTCCACTTTAGTGAACGTATTTATAATTGTCATCTTAAAGTTTTGTTTTAAGATTTATTTATTTATTTTGGAGAGAGAGAGCACTCATGAGCCTGAGGAGGTGCAGGAGGGAGGGAGAGGATAAGGGAAAAAATCCCAAGCAGACCCCAGGCTGAGCACAGAGCCTGATGTGGGGCTTGATTTTACAACCCATGAGATCGTGACCTGAGCCAAAACCAAGAATCTGACGTTCAACGGACTGAGCCACCCAGGTGCACCTGTCATCTTAATGTTTTTATCTATGAACTTCAATATCTAGATAATCTGAGGGTCTACTTCTGTCGCTTAATTCTCCTCTTGATTATCAGATACATTATCTGCTTCTTTGTCTTTTGAATTTTAATTTTAAGCCAGTCTTTTAAAAATGAACTATAGATATTGCATATAATGTTATTTTCCCCCAAAGTAGGGTTGCCCTTTCTTTTGTTAGGCAGATAATGTGAAAGAAAGATCACTTCAATCAAGTCAGTAATTGCACCTGATCAGGGCTGGGTTGTACTTTTATTTTTATTTATTTTATTTATTTATTTTTTTAAAAGATCTTATTTATTTATTTGAGAGAGAGAGAGAGACAGTGACAAAGATAGTGAGAGAGAGCACAAGCAGGGAGAAGTGGGAGAAGCAGACTCCCGCCAAGCAGGGAGCCTGATATGGGGCTCTATCCCGGGCCCTGGGATCATGACCTGACCCAAAGGCAGATGCTTAACCAACTGAGCCACCCAGGTGCCCTTGGGTTGTACTTTTACAACCATCTCTGATGCATCACTAATTTTCTCCCTGAAATATTCATAGATGTCTGTCTTCATAATCTTTTACCACTACAATTCAGTCCTTCTGAATTTTGAGCTCAGCTGGTTAGCCTTTTTCCCCCTATGTAACTTCAACATCTGGCAACTGTCTTGAGGAGGAGATGAGCTAGAACCTTTTATCTTAAGTACCAAGAAATTGAGGAAAATTTCACTTTACCTTTAGCTCTATCTTTCCCCTTAAAATTAAACTCTTTAAACTTCCACTTGAACCAGTTCAAAATCTGGGAAATAGTCTATGTTTATCAAAGGATTTGGTCTCACAGACACAATTAGCCATAAATACCCCATCACTGGCACTGCCTAAGTACTCTGCAAATATCCTATGGGATCATGCATTTGGCTCCTTCAGCTCTCCATCCATCAGCCAGACTGTATGGCTTCTTGAAGTACCATTAGACTCAGTTTTCTTCTGTGGAGTCTCTCTACCTATGCAAGTCTGATCCTCAGAATTTCCCAGAAGTGGCAAGTGCCCTCATGGAAGAAACCACCATTGGTTGACAGCTCTCTTAGGAAGGACTCTCCTTCTTTTGAATTTCAGTTCATCTGGTCCTCATTCCTTCCACCATTTCCTGATGCCTCTAAAAATATAATTTTGTAATTTATCTTCTTTTTTTTCTAGTTTTCACAGCAGGAACAAGGACCTGCTACTACATACAACATCCTATTTGGAAGACAAACTTTTACTATTATTTTTTGTTATCATTAATTATTTTAGAAAGTTTTGTCCAGCTTTTCTAACTAATTACTGGTAATGTACATACATTTTCAGTTGTGTAATATTGAGAAAAAACTCTATCAAGTTTCTTTCATATTTGAGCTATACAATTTGAAGGAGTCTCAACAGACTATCTTCTGGCTCTATTCCCTTTAAATATTTGCCCCAAATACTGGTGTGATAATGTTGTGCCATCAGCAGAGTGGGCTATAGGAATTTGTCTGGAAGCCATTTCTACGCTGAGATACCTAACAATAATTTAACTATATGTGAACAAGCCTGTGAATCACCTACATATACCCCAGTAGCCGACATTAATTGTATTTTGGTTTCAACTTCTCCTCACTTGGATTACCAAAGTGCTTGTAGCCACTCCAGTGAGCAACTAGTATGAGAAGTCAGAATGCAAAGACAGAATGGGTGGTCTTAGCTGTTCACAATAACATCTCAATTTTACAAATTTTATGAAAATAGATGAACATGTGACCCCATTACTAGGGATTTTCCCAGGACCATAGAAAAGGCCCAGACAAGTGAGCAGCCATGTGTAAACTCTTCAAGCTTTACAGGAAATTCACTTTCATCAATAACATATGCACACACAATTAGCCCACCACAATAAATAAATAAATTAGCACAACCAAACCAAAACCAATAACAGAAACAGGGCTAGCTGATACCCACAAGTGGATTTCTGCTTGTCTGATTTGCTCCTATATGTGATAAAACCTCCAAGAAGCATAAAACTTAAGAGATAGTGTATTTACTTAAATATTCAAGGAAATAGACAATCCTAGAAGAAGAAAGCCATTGTGTCATAGTGGCTCTGAAGCTTAGATGAATCCCAGCACCACAATGCACAAGCCCTATGACTTTGGACAAGTTAGACTTTAAATGCCTTCATATCTTCATGTATAAAATGGAGATGTGTGTTTGTATCCATTTATATATTGATATGTAATTATATCTCTCTATCCTATCTATCCTAGCTCTATCCTTTCTATCTATCTATCTCTATACATTGAAAGAGCACTTAGCATATCACAAGTGTTTTCTAATGTTTATAATTATTATTATTTGGATCTATTCTTCAGTGAAATAAAAAGATTATTCTCTTTCTACTATATTATTATTGCTTACCATGTTTAATAGGGAATTCACAAAGCTTAAAACTTGGTTTAGATAAAAGGCACGAGTCAGTAACCTTCTCTGTACTACGGCCCTGAAATACATCTTGGAGAAAGCCACTTGTGAAGATGGTTCTCCTCTTGGCTGCCTTCCGGTCCCGGGCCTCTGTTTTTCAAGTGGACAGTGTGCCTGCCACTAAAACAATCATTTTGCCTTTCACTTGGCTAAGAATGAGTGAAATTATGAATCCATTTATGAATTATTATTTCGAAGGCATAAAAATGACAACAATTGGAAATTCAGCTGTGGTGGTTTGCTTAGAGCTAAAGTATGATAACACTGGAGAAGAACTGCATGATAAACATGAAATATGAGGGCTTGTTTTTAGATGTTTTCTTTTTTGTATTTCATTCACTTGGCTTCTTCAGAAAACAAAATAATTTTTTTTCCAAGGAATATAATTTGTAAGAATACTCAGTGCTGCTCTTGGCATATATTGCTCTTTGTTGATGGGGTGACTTACATATGATTGAAATATATTATGATTATTATAAGCTTGTAAATCTAGAAAGTCGATTAATTAATTAATTTGACAGCTAACTGGCTTCTAAATTTGTCTCAGTATCTGGTTCTGATTGTAAAATAGAAAGGTAAAATATTTGATAAAATGTGTAAGTTTTGAAAAATATGCCGTTTAATTTAGAAGTATATATGGGGATATACATATTAGATATATGTAAAATAACTTGGCCTTTTTGCTATTGCATTAGACTCTAAGTAGGAATAAACTTTAGAGACAGGAATAACTTTTTATTTGAATTTTCTTGAGAAATTATGTAAAAACCTATTTTGTAGATTGAGTGATTAAGATGTGGCAACAAGATCACTTAATCTGCACAATTACCCCTTAATTTAGTTGGATAGAAAGTCTCCCTCTTACCATACTCGATGCACTCTAACTAAAAGTGTGCATTTTTGCCTCTTCCATTAGACTGTTTTTGAGCACAATGTCATGGTTTCATTGTCTTTATATCCTGACTGCTTAATATAGTACCTGCAGCTTAGAAACTATTAATTGCAATGAGCTGTGTATGAAAAAAGACTGGTACTTTGGAACCATCAAGGTGGCCCTGAAATTGTTGGTAGGTTGCGTCCCTAATACAGTGATGTGCTGAGGTCCCACCATGAAGAAGATGGTGGGGGAGGGGGGCAGTTAATGAAGGCATCTGCACGGGCTCTGGGTGGACAAACCAGGAGATTCCAAGGAAAGGATTCCAAGAGAAAGAAGTGGTTATGTAAGTGAGCAATGGATACTGGAAGCCCAGATACTTTTTTTTTTTTAATTTTAGTTTAAATTCAATTAGCCAACATGTAGATACTCTCTTAAGAACATACATCAGTAGAGAGGAGGGAGATCAGAGGCTGATGGTGGGAGACGTTGGGCTTGAGGGAGTGTTTATTTTGTCTTGGATGGGAACATCTTGACTATGTTGAAATGCTGTTGAAAAGGAGACAACATAAGTGGAGAGGTTGAAGGCTGGGACAGAAATGACAGTCCACTGAGAGTGCAAAGCCAGTGAGAATGCACAAGGGGTGGAGGGATGCCTCTTCCTTGGAACGGGAGGAAGAATTCCATTCAGGCTGGTTTGCAGGCCTGCTGGAAGGAAGCAGATTGCTCCCACTTGCTGGCTGTAGCCTGTACGAGATTGGAGGTAGGTAGGGTCACCTGCAGAGTGTTGGGTTAAAATGTTGAGGAGTTTAAGAAGGTTTTAAATAGCTCCTTGGGAGAATGAGGGCTGAATAAAGGAATTCAAAAGAGAGCTGAACAGCATCAAAGCATCAGCATGCCTTGAAGGTAGGGGCTGTGTGCTGAGACCTGAACCTACCAGACAGTGCCACTTTCCCCAAGCTGCACAGGGCAGGCAGTGAAGAGGGAGGGGCCTAGTGATGGGGAAGCATTCATCGGGTTGGAGTTTGGTGGAGGAGACGTAAGGGTAAGGAATGTGTTTGAGTAAGGGAGTGTTTGAGTAAGAGAGCTGAAGGTTGAAGAGGCTTTGGTGTGAAAAGATGTTCACATTTCAAATTATGAGGGTTACATTGGACCAGGGAGATGAGCCGCTAATGAAGTGTCCAGGTCAATGTGGGTGGTGAGGCATGAAGAGGCCAGGATATTACAGGCGTCATCTATATGCCTATGGAGCTCTCCCAGAATGATGGTAGGACCTGGGTGGAGAGGAAGACTGAAAAGACCTGTATCAAAGTCACTGAGGCACGGAGAGAGGAGCCTGGAGGCTGATTGATGAGAACAATACTTCGGGGAGAGCAGAGCTAAATGGCAGAAACTTCAGAGCAAACAGGCCTGACCTGAGGCTACCAAATGGATTTGGAAGAACCACAGGGAAACCTGCACAGCCAGCCAGACCCTCAGGGATGCAGGGCAGGTGGATTGCAAGCACCCTTATTGTACCACTACAGAAGGACCCCAGTCCACAGGGGACACAGAGTAGCGAGATTGACCAGATGCTATATCCCAAAGCATAGGAAAGAGCACACAGTGAGTCTGCAATAGGGGAAGATATTCTCACACAAGGTGGTAGGTCCAGGACAGGCTGCAAGGGGTCCTTATCTCTTGGTAAGGAAATGTTCCAGGCCCAAAGCCCATTCTCATGTGGCTGAGTCCAGGTGGAGAGATTGAGTGCTTTACCCAACATATATGATGGGTGAGACTGAGGATCCCTGGATTGTAGTTGTGGTGGTGGAAATGGAAAATGATGGGAACCTTCAGAGGAAGGATGGTAGAAGTTGAAGAAAGTGGAACATTCCTTCAAAATTAACATCCCCAAAAGAGTGTTGGTTTTGCCTGAGAGAGGAGCACTGATCTAGAACTTACAGAGCATCATGACCCAGTGGGCATCTGGGTCCCCACGCTGCAGTCACCGCGTGGACATTTTATTGCCAGAGGTGGTAGTGGCCCCCTATGAGTGCCTGAGGAGACAAGGAGGTAGGTGGTCAAGATGGCTTCCTGCAGCAGTCTGGAGGGCTGACTCACAGACGCCGGATCTCCTCTGACTAATGTTCACCTCCTGACCCTCAGCTCAGAGCCTGGGCTCTCGCTTGTTCCCTAGCAGGTCATTCAAGGCAGGAATTGTAATTTCCTAGGACACAATGCTAGGTGAAAGGGTTCATTGTATCAACAAGAATGACACAGTAATTTAAGCCTGGGAATGCAATTTATTCAACCTCCTTATTTCCTAAATGAGTTCAAATTATAACAGTCCCTTAAAGGACAGAGTTTTAGAAATGTTGATTCTTTCTTTTATTTTTTTATTGGTGGGGAGAGTCTTTCCAGTGATGACTAAATCAGGAATGAGGATCAAGAAACATGAACTTTGTACAGTGGGATCCAAAGGGTTCTGTGTTTTTCAGATAAGTCCAAGCCTGCTCTTTCTTTAATCACTCTTTTGCTTTCTTCCTCCCTCCCTCCCTCCCTCCTCTCCTTCCTTCCTTTCTTCCTTCCTTCCTTCCTTCCTTCCTTCCTTCCTTCCTTTTCTCTCTTTCTTTCTTTCTTTCTTTCTCTTTCCCTAGGAGGCACTGTTTTTCAAATCCACCACACTTCTCAGGCTGACTTTGGGGTTCATTAACCATCTTGAACTATTTTCCAAATATTTTAGGTTCGAAAAAACCCAAACCACACTGGGCCAGACACTTTTTTTCTTCTTCACTGTTAAACCTATGTGTATTTTAAGGGAAATGTAATCCATATGTTTCTGATTCCTTTACACTTAACTCATCAAGCAGGATTTGTGAAAGCTGTTTGATGTCCTGGATGCTTTTTGAGTCATTTCCTTGTGACTTTCAAAGCCTTTCCTTCTCTAGAAATAGGAAGTTGCATTTTATAAAATGTAAATGAGCTTGAACCCCCAAAGGTCTGATCTGGGTCAGAATTCTGAATGATTGGAATTAGTTAGAAGTATGTTGTCTTCCACTCTTCCAGAGGAATTCCAGCTCAGGCAATAGTTCCATGTTTTTCATAAAATTGGCCAAACCTTAATTAGAATATATTGGGAGAAAAAAATAGGCAAGAAATATTTCATTGCAAGGGTATATATCATTAATGAAAATGGATAAATATTTTTGAGTAAATAGGAATTACCTCAGCCAAATTAACCTTAAAATAAACCAAAATCAAACTCATCCAAATGAATCTCTGACAATCATTGAATTTGATCCTATTGGTAAATTGCTGTCTTTATTTTATGGCCCTAGTGAATCTCAAGTAAGTATTTTTTTCCCCAGTACTTCCCATAAGAACAATTAAGAGAATTCTCCAGAAACAAAGCTATGTTCATGTGTTGGAGAAATATACTATTCTTGTAGAGCTTCTATTCCAGCAGCAGAAAATTTAAATTAAAACAAAGAAAGGTATAATCTAAGAGTCATCTGCTTTCTGCTATTTCTGGGAAGAAGTTCCAGATTGAGTGGGATGAAATAAAACAGGTTCAGTTTTGAGCCTTTGCAATTGTTTCTCCTTCTGCCTGGAATAATCTTGCCCAAGACCATCATGAACCTGGCTCCTCTGTCATCTCCTCGCAGAGGCTGACTCTGAGTGTGGTGTCTAATGTAGCTCTCCCTTCCTCCTTCAGTAACTTTCTACTCTATTTCTCTGTTTTATATTTCTCATAGGAATTAGCACTATCTGAAAACTACTTATTTATGTCAAGTTTGCACTTACTGTTTCCTCTCACCACTGGAAATCTAAACCTATCCAATAGGTACCACCATACCTAGATTGTTGGCTGGGAACTGGCAGTGTTTACCGTTGATTGCAATCATTTTTTTTCAGCCAGCATCTTTTGATAAACACCTACTGACTGACATGTATTTTACCTCAAAAGAGGCCAATTTATATCGAGTGGCTTTGATAAAGGTGTTCTCAAGCTGTCTTAATCTTGCTACACAAACGTCATATGAAATTTAGGATTTGCTTGTAAATTTCCACAAAAATGGCAGCTGAGATTTTCATAGAGAATGTGTTTCGTCTGTGGATCAATTTGGGGAGTATTGCCCTCTTAAAAACATTAAGTCTTTTAATCTAGGAACACACGATATCTTTCTATTTATTTAGATATGATTTAATTTCTTTTGGTAGTGTTTTGTAATTTCCATGTAAAATGGAAAGGACCCAGGATGGCCAAAGAATCTTGAAAAAGAAGTACATGTTTTAGGACTCAAATTTCCCAATTCCAAAACTTACTACAAACTACAATCAAGACAGTATAATACTAGCATAAGAATAGACATATAGATCAGCTTAGAGTTCAGAAATAATCCTTACATTTATGGTCAATTGACAAGAGTGCCAAGACAAATTCAATGGTGGAAGAATAATCTTTTAAAAGTGGTGTTAGAACAACTGGATATACCCATGAGAAAGAATGAGATTGGGCTCCTACTCATGCTATATACAAAAATTAACTGAAAATGAATCAAAGGCCTAATAATGAGAACTAAAAAAACAAAAAAAAGCATAAATTATTTTGACATTGGATTAAGCGATCGTTCCTTAAATATGACACCACAAGCATGGACAACAAAATAAAAAAAATAGATAAATTGGACTTTATTAAATTAAGACTGTTATATTTCAAAGAACACCATCAAAAAAGTGAAAAGGCAACCCACAGAAAAGAGGAAATATTTGCAAATCATGTTCTGAGAAGGGATTGGTATCCAGAATACTTAAAGAATTCTAACAACTCAACAAATGAGCAAATGGACAAAGGATTAAAAAAATGAACAAATGCTGGGGCACCTGCGTGGCTCAATTAAGTATCTGCCTTCGGCTCTGGTCATGATCCCAGGGTCGTGGGATCAAGGCCCATGTTGGGCTCACTGCTCAGCAGGGAACCTGCTTCTCCCTCTCCCTCTGCCTGCCATTCTGCCTGCTTGTGCGAGCTCTCTCTCTGTGTCAAATAAATAAAATCTTTAAAAAAAAATGAACAAATAGACAAAGGACTTGAATAGACATTTCTACAAAGAAGATATATGAATGGCTAATAAGTACATTTAAAAATGCTTACCATTGTTAGTCATCAGGGAAATGCAAATCAAAATCACAATGAGATACCACTTTTAGCCCACTAGGATGACTGTAACAATAATTTTTTAAAAAGAGAAAATAACAACTGTTGCTAAGGATGCAGAGAAATGAGAATACTTGTATATTGCTGTTTGGAATGTAAAATGATACACCTGATGTGGAAACCACTTTGGTGTTTCCTCAAAAAGTTAAACACAGAGTTACCATATGACACAGCAATGTCACTCCTAGGTATATACCCAAGAGAACTGAAAATATATGTCGACACAAAAACGTGTACGTGATTGTTTATAGTAGCATTACTCATAATAGCTAAAAAGTGGAAACAGTCTAAATGTCCATCAGTGGATGAATAAATAAACAAGATGTGGTGTGCCCATACAATGGAATATTATTCAGTCATAAAAGGCATGATGAACTGATACATGGTGCAACATAGTTGGACCTTGAAAATACTAGGTTAAGTGAAAGAAGCCAGACACAAAAGGCTACATATTGTATGATTTCACTAATATGAAATGTGCAGAATAAGACAGCTCATTGAGCCAGAATATAGATTAGTGTTTGCAAAGTACTTGGGATGGGGGATGAGTTACTGATCAAGTGTACAGTGTTTCTTTTGGGAGTGATGAAAATGCTCTGGAATTAGATATTGGTGATGACTGCACAATTTTGTGAATCTGCTAAAAACCATTGAGTTGTATAGTTTAAAGGATGAATTTTATGGTATGGGAATTATGTCTAAAAATATAATTGGTTTCACAATTACTCAATTCTTTTGTTAATGTCTCAGTTCCCATGGGAGAAATCTTAAAAGGGAAAAGAAAAATGATGTGTTTGATTTGAGAACTAATCCTACTCATTGTTCATTTTCTTTTCTTTTCTTTTTTTTTTTTTTTGGCTGTCTCAGTGCTTGGACATGAAAGAATCACCTAGGAGCAATGCTTCCTTACAATGGAGTGGTATTAGAGAAATATGTTGTAAAGATTGATGTATTCTGTTCCTTCAAGACTGATGCTTGTGGTACCATGAAAGTGCTGGCAGATGTTTTGGGAAGAAAATATGTAGATAGTTTTTTTGTTTTGTTTTGTTTCTGTTACCTTATCAGCAGTATTTGTTTTTGGAGCTGAAGTCTGTAGGTTGATGGGTAGCACTCTTTTAGTTTAAGATCATGATGAATGATTAGCTACTGGGAAAGGTTTTGATATCAGCTCACTGGCAGACTAGGGAACCCTCAGCTAGCAAAGGTGGAGTTAAGAGTTCTGAAAAAAGAATAGAGTAAATATGATCGCATTAGGACTAGAACAGAGACAACTGCCTTTTTGATCTGTGTTTTCAAAGTATGCATAGGTAAAAATTGTCCATAATAATAAAAAATGGGTAGGAGAGATATTGCCCATGGCACATATAATTTGGAATAGCATTTTTAATGCTACTATGCCGTTTTTAAATGCTGGTTAGTTTTTAATGGAGAAAAAGGAAAATATATATCTACCCTTAAAATACATTAGGCTATATAACAATTTAAGCAGTAGATTTTCTTTGTTGTGTTTCCTCATGGTTATGTTGTGTTTTCTCGTGGATATATAACATAAGGCCATACTTTTGAAGGTTAGAAGACTGAGTGGTGGGATATTTGTGATATTTTTCTGCTGAGTTGATATTATATGGATACAAGTGAATGATGACCACTTAATTTCTATATGTTGGTGACATATTGATGATTATGGGTAATAATAAGAAAAATTAAATAACGATGACTTCCATTTTCACTTCATGGTGGAGCTTATTCATATTTATGTGTTATTTCCTGTGGGTTACATCTGCCTATACGCCACACTCTGTAATCCCACTTTGACAAAACAGGATCAGATTGTGGACGCTGTTGTGTCTCATGTAACAGTGAACGCGTGTTTGCAAATAAGTATCCTTTTCTACTATGACTATCAAGTTTGAGTAATTAATATGCATGGTGTACTGGGATGTATTGATATATTGATGAATGGTGGGACATCATCCCTACATTCAGAGTTTAAGCTCTATGTGGGTCAAAAAAAATTAACCAAGAAATGACAATAAATTGCTATGAGATTGATCACAGGGGGAATACACAATCCTACGAAGTAAGGCATCTGGAATATTTACCCAAGACAAGGCTAACAAGTAAGTCAGAACCAAGATTATGCAGGGTTTTTAAAACCAGGTCAAGTTATTGAGACTTTATTCCAAGGACTAGAGAAAACCATTATAGGGTTTTAATTAGACTTGCAGTCTTGCAAGGAAATTCTGCTTACATGTGTAGTAATCATATAATTTATTATTCAAACCAGGAAACTCTGGAGAATCAAAAGAGGTACAATTTCTAATTATGCTGGGATTCCAAGTTATGCATTTGGGCTATCCTGGACAAGCTAGGTTGCATGGTTACCACATTTCTAGGGACCTACAATGGAATAAGACTGGTATGTGAAGATAAGTTAGGAGAGAAGAAGGTAGTTTGGACTATGTTGAGATAGTCAATAGAGAGAGAATTAGATAAATATAAGAGTTATTTTGAAAAAGGAACATGGAAAGTTGGTGACCGCATGTGGAAGGGAGAGAGAAATTGAGTCTACCAAGCATCTGGCTTGGAAACCTGAATGGATGTTGGAGACATTTACTGAGATGAGGAATGTCAGAAAAGTTTTAGAGGGAAGGTGATCATTTTAGATACATCCATGTTAAGTTGAAGGTAGCCAGTGGGCACCCACAAGGAGCTGGTATCAATATTTATGCAGGCTGGTTGGTCACATACGGAGCTACCATTTGAGGGGGTTGCTGGGCTGCAGTAACTATAACTATGTGTGGACTATGGAGCACTGGTCATGGCCCATGTCTCTCTAGCACATTAATGGTTCTAGAAATATCCAGTACTCACTATATTCTCACTCTGCCAATAATTTATCCTGATTGTTTGGCTCTAAGTTTAGAAAGAGTATAATTCTGTATTTTCATGCTGGTTCATCTGGAGAAATGCCTTAGGAAATTCCCCTCCCACACAAGATTTTGGAAGATATCTGGTGTGATGAGTCCTTAAAAAGAGTTTACAACCTGTCTTTTTGGGATCTGATAGCCTCAGTAAATTAAGGGTCGGTGTGCCTGATGCCCCAAAATGGAAAGTATACTTTCCCTTGATTAAACTCAACTCTGAAATACAACCAATAGAGATTTCTGCTTTTTTAGAGAAGTGATTGCTGGGTTAATTTAGGAGGCAAAATAAAATTTAAATGGTATGGGCTTAAAAAGAGGTGTGTGTGTGTGTGTGTGTGTGTGTGTGTGTGTGTGTGTGTGTGTGTGTGTGTATGTGTTGGGTGGGAATTCACCTGTCATGATACAGGTGGGCCCCCATAGAAGCTACATCACTGTCTTATTTTTCTCACTTATTCTAGGTAAACTTGGCTCCTGAATCTTTTAATTAAAGTCCATCTTGCATTTTAAGATGAAAGATGGACATGACTCAATTACACACATATACTTGAGGATTATGTGAAATCCATCAAGAACGTTATATGTGCTTTCCTATGAGAGATACTCAGTTTTGTTTTCTTTTTTATTCCTCTCTGTATGTTTGTTGACCCAGATTCCATTAGCCCTGATCTCTGCACTGATGGATCTTCCACTGATTGGAAACTTGAAAGAAACTCTACAAATATTATGAAAGGACATGCCTATTTATGGACCTTTGAGGCACAACAACTTTATATGTAGAGAAAATATTATTTCTCCTGTCTAAAAAAAATGAAAAGAGTGAGGTAGAAGATTATAACCTGAAATCCTAAAACTAAGTGGGCCAAAGACACTCAGAAGGGGCAACTGTCTATAGGTGTTCTGTTTGAGATGTGGCTTGGATGCCAGTGTTGTTGGCTGAGAGTGTTTCCAAAGCCTAAGTGTGGATCATGTTAACATCTATTTAACAAACCTGAATGGCTGAACTTGGGAATTGCAAGGGCTCGTTCCGCCCCACCATCGAGATGTACGTAATACAGCCTCGCTTACCTTGCACTCAAAACTGATATGGAGTTGATCAGCTGGAGAAAGTTTCCCCAGCATTCCAGAATTAGATCTGTCTCCTATTACTTTAGCTTAAAGTTTGCACCTGTTTGGGAGACGTTGCAGCTGAGAATTACTATTGCTTCCTTTCATATGAATAGCAGAAAACTATCTTTCTACTATATTTAACTGCAATGTCACCCTCTCTAGAGTACTAAGAATCTTTGCCATCCCTTTTTTGTGGGAAAAAAAATGTGTAGGATTATTTGCTTCTCAGCTTCTCAGACAAAAATTTCCTAATTTGTTTAACTATGATTCATGTTTCATAGATCCTAAAAACTGTAGGGTAACTGACTCAGCGCCGTTTTAAAATGTCCGTATCTCCAACAATTTATAACAGTTGAGCATCTGTTGTATAATGTCTAACATGAAGATAATTTCCAAGGTTCCTCCCAGCTCTGGAAAAATTCTATCAATAGTCTAATTTCTTAGGATGCACCTTGACTAGGGTTTCACCTTATAAGATTATCCAATGCCTGTTAAGAAGTAGATTTCTCCTTTTTCTTTTTTAAAGTTAAATATTTTATTGCTAGCATTGTATGTGAGGAATACAGTATTTTTGTTTCCTTCGTCTTGTACAGTGCAACTTTTTAAAAATAACGGTGCTGATGCCTCAAAAAAGAGGGACTCTAAGTAATCTCATCTTGGAAATTATCATTGGTAAATTTAAAATTGGAAGGTGCTGTGTTTGGTCACTTGTCCCTGTGGAGTCACAGCCAAAGAAGCAGATGAAAAAACAAAACGAAACAAAACAAAAACACAACTATCTGGCTTCATACTAACGGTATTTCATTCATAAAAAGAAATTGTGCCCTGAGATTTAATTGAGTGGTTCCAGGACCATGCCAGCCGAAAATCAGCTGGTTGGGCTCCTATGTAAACATGATGACATGTTGAGGGCGGTGTTTACTTTTTTCTAATTAAAGCAAATTAGAAATTCCATTATATTTCTGCAGGGAGTTCTGACAGCGCATGCCCTGGGAATTGCTCATGGTACTTCTAGACAAAGGCTTGCCTTCACTCAACATTCATTTGTTCCCTGAAGTTTTAAATTCATTCCAGGCGCTAAGGGTTGAAGCCGGCTCTGAGACCTCCGTTTTTCAGGATCATTTAAAAACAAGACTGGAGGACACAATAGAATTCAGACCAACCGCTTGTGATGATATGAGACATTCTCTGCCTCCATGCTGGTGACTTCTTTGGGCAGACGCTCTGTTTTCTTCCCCTCCATCAGTTCTATCAGTTTTCATAATATTGAGGCAAACCTTCAGTTGACTTCCCAGTTTGGCAGCAAGAGATCATTTATAGGGACCCACACTATTAACAGAAACAACTCAGATGCCAATGAAAATATATCAACTACACAGCAAACATGGGTGCTTTTCTGGTACGAGTGAAAGGCTCTTTTGAGCTTTTAATCTGTCACAGAGCTCTACAGCCTATGAAGACTTTGTTTTTCATTAATGAGACCCATTTCTTATAGTTTTAAGCCAGATATGTCTGAGTTTCAATGTTTTTTAAAAAAAGTAATGGCCATCATACCTTTACATAATAGCTGTAAGAAGTTTTCAAAATTCAATGCCACTTTATTAAAATCCTGGCTAATGAGCAACATACTGAAGGAAAAAAAAATGAATATATGGAGCTCACTAAAACATTGTTCATTTCTGAAATCAGAGTCACATTTTATTGCCTTGACCTTTTTTAAACTTACAGTTTCAAAGCTAGATTTTAAGTGCCAGAAACCTTCTTGCAAGGAAGGTTATTCTCAAGGGATCGCCACCCCAGGGTTGCTGACAACAGAAGTTCAGATGAAGGCACGAAGTTCACACATAAAGTCACATGAGGTTTAGCAAAGCATTTAATTTTGTTTTCCATATTCCTCTGAATTAAGAGTGAACTCTGGATCTTGATGAGTTCATTTCTGGAGAAAATGTCAAGTTTACTAAAGAGAATGAAGGACACCTCTAATGAATGAGACTTTTACAGGCAGAACATGAAGAAAACCATGAGCCATTCTGAAGCTTTCTACACTAAAAAGAAAAGCACAGGTCTGTGACCATAGCAAGAACTGTATTGTTTCGGTAACTGTGGTATATTATGGAAGCAGAAGTCAAATGTTTCTGTTATTTGTGATTGCTTGTATGTCTCAGAAAATTTAAAGCACAAATCATATATTAAACACAGAAATCGAATGTGAACTCTGGGTTAATATGGGCAGGAGTGTTTCTAAGATCCTTTCTTCTATCAGATTGTTTTGTTGTGTCTCAGCTTGTGCATTGGGGAGGGGAACAGGAAGAATTAGAAGGAGATGAGATTTTGCTCATTTGGATATGTAAATTGCTTTGAGTGACCTTTGAGTAATTCTTGGAGGATAATGGCAGGGAAAGAGACTGAATGGGGATTTGGAGGACTTTAGTTTCACTGTGCTCAGTTTTGTCTTGCATCAAAGGTAATCAAGATTTGACTGTAAATAAAATTCAGTCTCAAGCAAAGATAACCCACCCCTCCCCCAAGGCCCCAGCCCACCTGTTCATGCAGTCATGGAATTTCTCCTTTGACTAAAATGAACTATATATAGTCAAATATCTCATAAAACGGGGGAGGGGGGTCGTGAAATAACAAGGGAGAGTATTTAAAGGTCTGACTTAAAGAAATATGCCCAGATGAGTTTGGCCAATTGGGGTCAGTTAAGCCTCCCTTGACACCAACCATTAGTAATATTTTCCATGCACTAAGTAAAACAATGGAAACTTCATCACATCTGGTTGAGCCTCCAATACCTATGCAGCTTGTAATGGTTTTTGAAATCTTGATATGAAACAGCACCGTGGCACTCAACAATAGATTGTTAGCAAGCGAAGAAGGCGCACTTGTTCCAAAACAATGAAGAGTTGTGTATTACCATTTCCCTTAGATGCTTCCCTCTGGTTCATATTGCTAGATTATTTCATCTTGATCCAAAGGGAGTTTGGGGTTATTTTCCTCCCCTCCTTCTTTCCCTATCTTGAGAGAAATCGGCAGCAAGCCTCCAGAGAAACCATCTTCTCTCTCTTGTGGGGCACCACATTTTCCCATTGAAAAGTTTTGGTTGGCTGGATGAGTTCCTTTGAAGGTAGAGAAAAGAACTTTGGAAGATTGATAATTCCAAGAAATATTTGCTGCCTTAAAGTTCTTATTCCCACCTTGAATTTTCTATAAGTACTTTGGAGATCTACCAAGAGGACATGGAGTATACCTGAATGTCCTCAAGCCACATACTTGATGTTAACATTGAAGAATAATGTTATAAAGTCCCAAAGTATCCACCATTTTTCTCTTTAAATAGAACCAAGAATAAACTTCTTTTTTTTAAGATTTTATTAAGTCATTCATTTAAGAGAGAGAGCGAGCACAAGCAGAGGGGGAGGGAATCTTAAGCAGACTCTGCACTGAGCGTGGACCCCGATGCAGGGCTTGATCTCACAATCCTGAGGTCATGACCTGAGCCGAAACCAAGAGTCAGATGCTTAACTGACTGAGCCACCCAGGTGCCCCAGAAATAAATTTCTTAATTGGCTATAGGAGCTCTAGCTCAGAGAGGGTGGGTCCATGCCTATCTTGTTCACTTTACCATACTCAAGCAAGGCCTGGCGAGACACTCAATGCATGTGTTTTGAATGCCTGTTACCTAACTTCTTATTCTGCAAACAACTACATTTGCAGGCTGTGATGTTAATTGAGACAGTGTACATCCTATTGCCAATGGAAAGATACGGAGTAGGAATACAAAGCCCTAGTGCTGATCCCAAATCAGCGATACCTGTAACAACAACAATGGCAACAATAATAGTAAATGTTTACTGAGGATTTACTCTGTGTCAGGTTCTGTTCTAATCATTTTACATGCATTGACTCATTTGTTGCCCATAATAATGTTGTAGAGTAGGTTCTCATACTGCAAACTCCAGTTTTGAGAAGAGAAAACTGAGGCATGGACAAGTTAATTACCTTACCCTAGATCACATAGCTGGTAAGTGGTGAAGTCAAGATTGGAACCCAGAGCACCTTCTCTTAAATAACTGCAACCAAGATAGTCGTGTCCTGTTAGACAACTCTCTTTTTACCTTAGTTAGCACTGTTCTAAGATAAGCATAATGATACCTACTGCAGAGGATTAATAGAGGGTTGGTGGAAACACTCAGGTGGGAATGTTTATGGGTAGACTTTCCAATATGAATATACATGAGATAGTTTATATTCCCGAGAGCCATTACCATTATCATCAGATGCCACAGGAATCGGTGGTCAGGACAGAAACTATTGAGATTTCCCTTTTTACCACAGTTCAAACTCATAGCACTGGGGACAAACAATATTCTTCGAAACAATTGAAGAATCTTATGGTGTTGGAACAAAGTAACATATAGTAAAATGTTTCTGTTTGTTAAAAAAATTTTTCCATGTTACATTTTTATTTTTAGGTTCCATCTATGCCAGTGATTTTCCATTTCCTTCTTAGGAAGATTTCCTTTAATGCAAACACAGGCTCACACTCACAAACATGCACACACCCACATGCACACACATGTGCATTCACAGGCACACACACTCACAGACACATATACCCACATGTTTCCATGATGGGGTCGCCATGTGCCTGACTGTTCACTGGTGGCAGAAGGTGGTGGAATTTGGTCTCTGAGGGCAAGCCCAAGTCTTCCAGGTGGTTAAGGTAAATTCTATGTTTTTTAGAAGATCGTATTCATTTATTAAAGAGAGAGAGAGAACACATGAGCAGAGGGGAGAGGAAGAGGGAGAAGCAGGCTCCCCGCTGAGCAGGAAGCCCGATGGCAGATGCTTAACCAACTGAGCCACCCGGGTGCCCCCCAAATTCCGTAGTTTTATCTTCTGAGATCTTTGCATGGAGGAGAGACATTTTGGTTTGTCCCCTCTCTTAGCAAAGAGAAAAAAGAAGGATATTGAATAATACAATTTGAGGGATCGACAGGAACAAACCGTCAAATCTGATTCATTTGAGAAAAACTGCAATGATGGTGTTAAGGAGAGTATTGGTGTTCTTGTCACACTTGCATTGATAAACTTCTACACAGATTTCACCAGGGAATTATTTAAATGATATAGCTCCAGTTTAAAGATATTTATGTGTGTGTGTGCATGTGTGTGTGTTCTAACCTTCTTTGAATCTCTCCAATGGTGAGATGTACTTGGTGATAGATAAGTATTCTGTCATGCAGATAGGTTAAGTCACATAATTTACCAACAATATTAAATTAGCTCTGCGTCAAACAGTAAGCATGCAAGTGGGAAAAACAGACTGATCTCAGAAATCCTTCTGTGATGTGGATTTTAAGGCACATGCATAGCTCTTGTACTCTACTGTTTCCCTCTGAAATTAGCAAGCAGGAACATAAGGACTTCTCCATTTGGGCCACAGTCTCTCAGATGTCCATGGCCTTCATCATGTCTTCTGACTGCCCTTCCCCCCGCACCCCCCCAGGGCCTTCCTACTTTTCCTGGAATAGGTGACTTTTTCTTCTCCAGGGCTGGCTGTCTTATGTAGCATGCACTGCATTGGTTGTGTGCGGATAGAACTGAGTAAAACACAATCATGACCGTCAAGTGATCACATATCCTCTTTCCTTGGTACTGCCAAATCAAAATTTAGGACTACAGATTTTCCTTTACTGGATAAACTTGATCTCTAATCAAGGCCATGCATTGCCCAACTCTCTCTCTCTGTGTGTGTGTGTGTGTGTGTGTGTGTGTGTGTGTGTGTGTGTGTGTTTAGAAGTCATATAAGCAGGAGCCTGGAGATCTAAGGTGAGAGTGGATGTTAACAATTCACTTCCACGGTGGGTGGCCTTTTGTTCTGATTGTCTTTCAAGGCTTTTTCTTTGGCTTTTCAGAGACTTATGTTAATACACATGGCCATCCTCTGACTTGGATGCCAGTGAGTAAGTTCCCCCAGAGCTTACTTTAATGTCAGTTTCTCAGCTTCCGCCAATATATCCTGACATACAGGCTTGCTAAGGATTCGAATGGTGTTTCTTGGAATTTGGAGGACCCTGGAATAACACAGAGAGAGTGTGAGCTCTGGGCTGGGAAAGGAGGGTCATGCCCTACTTTGCATATCTATGTTAGTATTTGCCAGTCTCACAACTTTTAAAGCCCTCAGGAAAATCAGGGAGTGGGAAAACATGCTTTGATGACCATTGCTAGTTGTAACAATCTGGGAGTCTAAGCTTCTAAAGCAATATATTCAGAATGCGAGGCGTTTTGTTCTCCCTCAACTTTGCTGTGTTCCTCTGTGTATGAGGCAGGTTGAAATCTAGGAGGAGGAGGTGTGCCCACACACTAACCAATACAAATACTCCGATGACATAAGTTAATCAACCATGCAGATAGCAACAGGCAAGTTGACTGTGGCTAGGTTTTTGTAAATATACATAATTCAGCCACTTCTTGCCCTTGTTGACACATTAATTTAGTAATTGTGTTTCTTGTGCTTCTAGAAGTTTCGTCTTTAGGCTCAGGACGCTTGGAAGAGTAAGCTCTATTAGCTAGACTCACAAATATTTACTTCGCATCCATTAAGTGAATTTGTAGAATGGAGAAATTATATGCTTAATAAATAAGTGAATGATGCACATGCAGGGCCTCCTTAATCGAGTAACTAACAATTTCTTTGTGGAAAGAATCCACAAATATTTGAATAATAGTAGTAACAATCATCATCATCATCATCATCATCATCATCATGAACCTTTGAAGTCTGTAATGATGCAATGATGAATGATGCGTTCAGTGGGGAATGATGTTGCAAGAGGGAAATGACAGTAGCCTGCAACAGCAGAAGAAAGGTGCAGAGGAAGATGATAAGCTGGTGCCACACAGACTGACAACACCATCTCCAGAGAAGGGAAATGCTGTCAACTGGAATAACCTGGAAGCAGTATCTGATCTCAATCTAGACATTTGGAGGGTGGGTACATTTTTTATGTGAGAAGAAAGGAGAGTTGGAATCTCGGAAGGGTGAATGGCATGAACAATGACACAGAAGAGCGTTTGCACAATTAAATGGTTCAAGGAAGTGAGTAACCGATGACAGTGCTAGAAAGGCATGTTGGGCCTGGACTCCCACGCTGTGAATGGTGGGCTTAATCCTGCTGGTGCTGGTGGCACTGTCCACATTTCGGGGTGCGGAAGAATGACACTGGACTTCAGGAAATCAGGAGACTGGAGGGCTGTGATTATACCATATTCGGGATGAGGTTAATAGTGAAGGGAACTATTGTCATCAGACCAGCAAGGAATAGAAGTCTGTGACCATATTGTGAAATTCTCATGTTCTGCCCGATCAGGTCATGAAACCATCACACTTTTGCCTTCAGTATCCAGATACCTCTTCTTTTTTCTTCTTCGATCTCTCCCTCCCTGAAAAAATTCCAAGTGCCGCAGAGTAAGGCAAATGCAGAAACAAGTAAGGGCAAATGCCAAACTGAACTCAGGGTCAAGAGAATTTTGGTTCACTGATTCTGTGTCCTCCCTGGGAGCTAGGTCAGTTCAAGGACAAGGTAAGACAAACAGGTGGAACCTATGTGTCCAAGAGCAGAAACTGAAAACAAACCCAAGAGGCACTGAATAGCCATTTCTGGTTTCCTTTTCACTCTTCTGCCCCTGCCTTTTTGGTAAATATGCATTGTCTTTGTTAAAGTCATACTGCTTTGCTCCTGCCTTAGAAAGCTCTGGAAGATAAGCAGAAAAAGCTGCCAGATTAGTGGGCCATATCTCAAGAAGCCAGACACAGTGTATTCTACCTCTAAGCTGTTCTCAAAGATCTGATTTTCACATCATAAAAGGGTTCTGGAATAAATTGCCCTGAGTCCATTCTACCTAGACTGGTTTGAATGCCAGAGCAAAGAGATCATACAAATGTCAGTCCTAACTGCAAAGTGGCCAGGAAGGATGAGTCCAGCCCCAGGGGCACATGGGTACCTTCACAAAGAGGGTGACAGCAGGACAGTGAGCATCCAAAATGTTTGGACCTTCGTAAGTGGCTAGTGAGATGTTCACTAAGGTTACATTTTTAAAGATAACTTCTGCAAACTGATGTTTCATGAATGATGTTGTATTCATTTTCTATTGCTGCATAACAAATTATTCTAATATCTAGCTGCTAAAAACAACACATATTTGTTCTCTCCCAGATTCTGTGTACTAGAGATCTCGGCATGGCCTAGTTCGGTGCCTCTGGCTCAAAGTTTCTCATGCAAACAGCATCAGCAGGGGCTGCAGTAGCTCAAGGCTTGACCTGGAAGTGATCTACTTCCCAACCCGCTGCTGTGGCTCTTGGCCAGAGACATCAGTTCCTTGCCATGTGGCCTCTCCAAGGGCAGCTATCAGCATACATGGCTGCTAGCTTCTCCTGGGGTGAAGGTTCTGATAGAAAGAGGACAGAAGAGAGGGCCAGCTAGACTAAAGCTACATCAGTTTTCTTACCTGACCTCGGAAGAGACATGCCATTACTCTTGCCACATTGGGTTGTTACAAGTGAGTCATAGGTTCAGCTCCCACTGAATGGGAGGGGATTTCACAAGGGCCTGAGTACCAGGAGGGGAGATGATTGGGAGCCTTTTTAGAGACTGTCTACCACCGACAGGGTAAAATAGCACTCTTGCTATTTCCATGGTGGTCCATGGACTAGCAACATCAAGACTATTTGAGAGTGCGACAGAAATGCAGAATCTCAGGTCCAATTCCACCCCACCCAGAACTACTGACTCAGAATCTGCATTTAACAAGGTCCAGAGGTCTTCTGGATGCATATCAAAGTTGGAGGCTCTGTGGTCTACAGGATCTTCACCCATCGAATCTTAAAGGAAACTGACCTTAAACTGATAATTAGCCATCAGCATCCCTATCTTGGAGCAGGTGGTGATGAGTTAATGAGATTCTGCTTTCTATGTTCTTCAGAGAAGGGCACGGGCAGGCTAATCCACAGCCTTAAAATGCAGAGAGTCACCATTTAATGGCTTAAAGATGAAGTCTGAACTTTTGTTGGCTATCAGACATAACAATGAGCACATGGACGTGTTCTATTCCTGCGTAGCATTTATAGGGAAAACCAGATCCTTTGAACTCATGAGAAACCCCAAACCCATCATCCAAGCATCTTTCATTCCTGGAGATTATCAGAGTTTCATTACAGGTTAAATTCTTTGTAACTTTTTCATGTGGGAACTATCCTGTTACCTCCTGTTAGCTCTTCCCCTGCTGAGTGCAAATGGAGGGTATACTCTACTTCCTCCAGCTGCTTTGGATTTTGTTACATTTTCCAGGTTTTGAAAAAAAAAAATGTGCTGACAGAACGTGGCTTCATCTACAACTCTCGGCTGATTTTAAGAGTATAAACAGAAATATGTTTCCTGATTGTATGTACCAGTGAAATCAAAATATCCCTACATCCAAAGATCCACTAGCCACTTTATTTTTAGAAACTAGGCACTAAAGAGAAACAGAAAAATATGTTGGGGAAAGGTCATTACGAGATAAAGACAGCAAATACGGCTAGACAAAAAGAAAAAAAGAGTATGCTTTTGGTTTGCGCTATTTTCAATGAAAGATATTTGCTTTTTAAATGGAAAAAACTTTCCATTCGCATCTGGGCAGAAAGTCAGATTCAAATAGATATAATTGGAAAAGCTTACTAAATGATCGACTTATGTTACATTTTCCCCCCTAACGGATCCTTTTTGTTTTATTTTACATAATGGAGCAAAATCCTCTTAAATAAATATATTTGAAAGCAAAATGTTCAAAAGTCACATTTTATTGTAACAAGATGAAGCAAATAAAAAACTCAGATCTGAGCCTCCAGAAGGTAAACAGTTTTGCTTCAGCTGCACAATTACGCTTGGTCAGGAGGGCATATCTCCCATTCTGGTTTTCAGGTATGAGCTTGTGAGTAATCGAATTGCAAAGAAATTTTGGGGTCTCCCGATTGGTAAAAATCCTCAAGGTGCTTTTGGTCAGCCCAAGTAGACTGAGTACCTAAGGGTACAGAAAAAATGGGTTGGGGGACAACATATGTTGGGATTTGGGAGGTGAGTGGCAGGTTTGGGAGGGGAAGTTAGGACCACGTTAGGACCTCTCAACAAAGAAAGGGCAAAATGAGCCAGTGCTAAGGGATTGCTGGATAGACTGATCCTGGCAATGGCAGCTGAGAAACCCAAGGTCCAGGCTTCAAAGGACAAAGAAACTGAATTATGATCCAGCAAGTCACATTAGGAAGTCTACTCTGGATGACAAAGCACGAGAGGTGGGCAGTCTAAGTATGCAGCAGGTGTTGCTCTGGGAAATGTGACTTATGTTAAGACTTGTATCCCATTTAAGGTGATTGAAAAAGCCAGATAATCAATAGAGCCCCACTTATAAGATTCAAGGGTTGGAATGGGACCTTCAATCACAAAGGGCAAATGGGAGTGTTGATTTGCTCAGTATGGACCCCTGGCAAAATCCAGCAGCATGACCTGAAATAGGAAAGGAGTAAGGAATTTTGTGAGTTGAGAGAGGGAAGAACTTTCAAAGAGAGCCAGCTCATCCCTCCAGCACAGTGGACACCAGTTTGATTGACAAAGTAAACTGGGATAGAGACTGGGGGATTGGAACGCAACATAGGAACCTAGATTTGGTAGCTGGGCCACCAGATTCTGGGTCCAAGAATGTCAATTTGTTTTTAATCCCCTCTGGACACCCCCTAGTGAAGAGTGGGTGCTTCTTGCTGAGCTGGTAAAGTATTTGCAGGGGCTGGACTGACCTGAGCCCACGAGGAACCATCTAGACCCGGGAGAAACAATATGAAAGAGAAACAAGATGACATTGACATCATCTTGTTTCATGCTGGTCATTAACTTTTCTCTAGAAACTGGCTTCCAGTCCTGTGTATGCCCCTGGGCCAGAGCGATTAGTTGGGGACATACTTACAGGTTTCTGTTGTTTCATTTTATGTGGTTTCTCATGAGCAAGAGAGAAAGTGCTGATCCTTGTAGCTCTATAATCAAGAAGACCCCCCTTATTAGATCCCATTTCGGTAAATAGGAGCAGTATCTAATTTCCTTTGGAAACAAGGCAGGAGAGGAGAAAGGGTATACCACCATGAAAGGCAATCTCGCCTGGAACCAATGTGTTTGAGTATTGAACTTTGGGTCACACTGAGTTTTTCCCAGCAATGATATTCGAATACATAATTATTCTGCTCTTCATGTGGTATTGGTAGTGCAAAGAGCAAGTGTGTGTTTTGTATTTATTTTCCAGAGTTCCCATTTATTGTTCCCCAAGCTGAATGACGGGGCAACTTTTATCCCACCACACTGAAAGATAGCTGCTCCTGGCTTCAGGAAGCTTTTTGATTTCCTTTCTTTTTATTCTTTTCGAATCCTTCCTTCCTCTGTTTGGTGACTGGGTGTCACCTCATATACCATCTTATTTCAATAGTGTGCTTGCTATCATGGGTCATATCCCAACCCAAATATTTAACAACTAGTATGGCCCCAGTACCCACCAAGTGGAATGGATGCTGGCCATAGTTCTTGAGCAGAAAACCGGGGGCCTTCTGCTCCGCCAGAAGTTAACGGTTTCTTGTGGGATCGTGGTGAGGTAGAGGGGCACAGAGGATAGAGGACAGAAAGGGGGATTCAGGGCGGCAGCTAATAAGCCAACTGGGATGGAAATATTCACATATTTTAATTATTGATACACTCATTGTGCATACTGGCTGATTATCAGGACTGATACTTATATTGGGGACACCGTGACAGAAACATGACATTTTAAACTGTGGAGAAGCTCTGATGACTAATTCCTTGGGAGAAGAAGGAGAGTAGAGGGGGGCTAGCTCACGTAGGCCATGGTAAGAGTTGGGACGTTAATCCGAGCATGATAGGAAAGCCATTGGACATTGATGATCTGAATTATGGTTTAAGAGTATGTCTCTGGCTGATGTGTTGAGAAGGTATTCTGGGAGGTATGAGTAGAAACCCAGTTGGATCTTTTGTTTTACTTTGTTTTTGTCTTTATTTTTGTTTTTGTTTAAATCAGGCAAGAGGTGATTAGGGGAGGTTATTGGGGCCTAGGAAGTTTGCATGGCTAGTTCCACTTCATACTCTACCAAGTTTGGTCCCAGTTCCCAGGAATCTCAGTGCCTTGGTCAACATTGGCTGCATATAAGTATAGGAAATATGGCACACTCCCTCAGAGGACCTGTCACATGGCCAGACCTCACAGCTACTGTCCCATTGTACCTCTTCGAACTGGGAAATTTCTAACATTGGATGATTGACAAAAACATTGAAAGGACATGTAAATATCATGATGCTTAAAAGAATAAGCCCAGTTCTTTTACCATTTAGGCTCAAAGGTAACACCATCTATTTTTAAGAAAACTGGTCATCATTGACAAGATTTTAAAGCAAAGCATGTATATAGCTATCCCCGAAGAAACAGAGAATGGAGATGGAATACTTTTTCTTCCAAAAGGCACACAGAGCGGACAGAAAAATGGCAGCTTCTGACTTCACGTGGGTTGCAATTAGATTCTGGTATCTGCTTCTGCCGGAGATCCATCCTTCCGCAGTCAGGGTCCTGCAGTTATCATAATGTGTTGCATTGTGATATTTATCTTTCTCCAGATACTGTGACTTTGATCTCTTAATGCTTAATACCTAAGGCAGTATGTAACATTTTACCACTTTACGGACACTCCACAATCGTATGTCACACAATGGCTTCCCTTAAGCCACCTATCCCCCTTCAGGTGTGTTTGGCCTGCAGAGTTTTTGAAAACTTCAGTAAGACATTGTATCCATTTTCTATTGCTGTCTAACAGATCACCATACACTTCAAAGCTTAAAGGTAGGATCTCCTCAGACTGCAACCAAGGAGTTGACTGGGCTCTGTTGTCTTCTAGAGGTTCAGTGGGGGAAGAAGCCCCTTCCAGACCCATTCAGGTCGTTGGTAGGGTTCATTTCTTTGCAGCTGTAGGACTGAGGACCCCAGCATTTTGCCAGCTGGAGGCTGGAGGCTGCTCTCAGGTGCTGGAGGCAGAGTTCCTTTGTCTGTGGGCTTCTCTAGCATGGCTGCTTCTTCCATGAAAGCCCACAAGGAGAGTCTCTCACCTCAGGGAGGGAACGGTTCCTCTTTCAAGGACTTTCACCGGATTAAGTCAGGCCCACCCGTCATCATCTGCTTTTCGATGAATAGAAAAACAACTGATTTGGGACCTTAATTACATCTGAAAAAAATATCTTCATCTTGGTCATATTCTATTGGCTAGAATCACATCACAAATTCTGCCCACAACCGGGGGAGGGGATCACACAAGGCCATGGATACCAGGCAACAGGAATTGTGGAGACCGATGGTCTGCCCACCACCATTGTTCACATCTGCAAATTATCAGAGTACGCATCAGAATTTAGTTTTTCAGTTTCTTTTGAAAAAAACTGGAATATCTGGTGGCACTGGGCCCACATTCCTACCTGGCGACAGCCAGCAGGATTGGACGGTTCATTGTGCCCTTCGGTCAGGACATGCCTTCCTGAGTTTCCATGATTTCGCCCTCTCCCTCTGCCTTTTCCCTTTATTCACTGTGCTCCCTGCTTCACCCCTGTGGCCATTTGTGGTTACAAATCTCACAGTAAACATTGGCTAACATTTTTCCGGCATAACTGTTTTTAAAATATTTTTGTTGCTTCTGCCTAGGTTTTCTAAAAGGGGTTATAGTATTCCAGAGGAGAAAAATATTGGAGATGACTTGATTTTTATCTCTGAGGCCCAGAGAAGTGACTTCACCAGGTTCACACCAGTGGTTGAAACCCCAAACTCATGATTCTTTCTACTTAAGCCCCTTGGTATTTTTTTCAGAATGAAAGAAAAGAGGAATTGACCAATTCACATTCCACAAGAGAATATGGAAATATCTGTTTGTAAAGCCATAACTTATCACTTTTCCGATGTCAGAAGCCACCATGAAAACTGGACATAGGCCCATGGAGACCTTTTGCTTCCTCTGCTGAAGTTTGGATCCAGCTGAAGCCTTGCTGGGCTGTATCTACCAGCTGTCACAATATCTTTGTTAACAAGGTTTCTACCAACAGCGCACTGCAAAAGTGCACCTGTCAACTTCGGGAGGGAGCAAGTACATGCACTTCACAATTAGCCCTGCACCTCTGGGTTCTGGATTCAAGAGCCAGGAGAACTGTATTCAAATCCCAGCCTTGCCGTTGACGTGTGACTGGCCTTGGACAAGTTATTGAAGCTCTCTGTGCCTCAGTTTCCTCATCTGTAAAGTGAATGTTTGAATAGAATGGTTTCGGAGATTACATGACGTAATATGTGTAAAGCACTTAGAGCCACTCCTGGCTCAATAACAGATACGTACTCTTATTATCCTTACTTTTGTCCATGCTCCTGGGTAGATGTTTGGAGTGCAGGTGTGATTCTCTAGATTTAGAAGATGCATTTTAACGGAGACAATATCATCCCCAAGTGGGTGAAAGCTTGGTTATTGGGGGACCAAAAAAACTTTCTTTTTTAATGTATAGAACACAGATATGCATAAAGTACATAAATAGAAGCACAGCATATCCATATCACAACTTCTGGGTGGGGGGAAATTGATTAGGGAAACAAATGACCTCTTTGGGAGGGCAACAGTGACAAAAAGAAGGGTTGAGAAAACACTGTCATAGAAGAAGAACAGCATACCAGGTACACAATGAGCTGGGCTCAGTCAGTGCAAAATGAAAATGTGGAGCCCTTTGTTCACAAAGTATTGAGAATCTCAAGACAGGGCAGCAGAGCATCAAGGGAAGTTCAGGGTCCTTCGGAGTGTGGGTTCTGTGCACCTGCTCAGCTTGCACAGTGCAGAGCCAGCCCTGAGGAAGGGCCTTCCATGGTAGCTTCTGGGACTGCCTGAGGAATGTGATAGCAGGATTCATGTGTATTCATCCCCCCCACCCAGCGCCGCTTCATTAGGATGCCTGTTATCTGGAGAGTGGTTGTGGTTTGCTGCGTTGAGCCTATTCTTCATGATTAGAAGCAGACTCTGCTGGTCTCTGGTTAAAAGAAAATTGAAGGGATAGTGAAGCCCAGTGAGTGTTTTAGGGGTTTTGTCTTTTTGTCTATTAATTTGGCCTTCATTTTGTCCTCCCCCAGCACGTGTGTGCTCTTTCGAAATTTCATTTCGCATCATTTGAGATGAAAGTGAGTGAACCAGAAAAAACAAAATGATTTCTTGAGAAAAATGAAGGCAGCTGAGTCCTCTGTCTCTGCCCCTTCCCAGAGTTTTTGGTGCTGCCTGATTCTGAGATTGGTAGGAGGAAATGACCTAAGTTGGCTATGGGGCTTACGCAGAGGCCCGCTCACCACTGCCCAGTGGTGTGCACTGTGAACTCTTTCTTCCCCTCTCGTGCCAGCTCCTAAAAATAACCCAGTGGGAACAACCCAGCAGCCTCTCCCTCAAGGCCTGCAAATCAAAACCCTGATTAGGTCAAAGGATGGGAAATGTGGGTGCAGCCCTGCTCAGGGGCGCTCCAATGCCAAGGGCGGAGAAGCCTTCCTGTTCCCTCCAAGGTTGGGATGGAGCCATGAGGTGGGCTTCTCTCTGGGGACCTCGACCCATCTCTTCCGGTCCTTAGCCCTGCTGGGGAGAAGCAGCTGCTCCCTTGGATTCCAGAAGTCCAGGGAGGAACACTGTCCAAGCTACACTTGCCAGGTATCTGAGCAAAGGAAGCTGGATCTTGCTGGGGATGCCTCCCTCCCTGGGAAAATCCTTCCTGTTGGCCCTGCCTTATGTCAAAGGAGGCCACTGAAGAAGGGCTTCCTTCTTTTTCATTTCTGATGGGGACAATAAGAGTAGCAAGGGGTACCACTGTGAGGTCACCTTAGAGCTTAGATTAAAAGAAGGTGAAATAGTCCTTGTCCCATAGCCAAAGACTTTTTACGTTAGTAGGCATTGAGGGGAAGTGATGGAGCAGGATGGGAGGGATGGTCGTTTGGGGGTAAGAGAGGAAACACTCCATAATGGAACAGCAGGTTGCCAAACTGCAGCCCAGTGGCCAGATCTGGCCTCCCGCCTCCCTTTGTAAATACAATGTCATGGTGACTTGATTTACCATGCTTATTCATTTATGTCTTCTCTACGGCTGCTTTCATTCTGTCACCTCAGAGCTGAGTCATCAGCGCACAGACCGTATCACCTGCGAAGTCTAAAATGTTAAATTCTCTGGCCCTTTACGGAAACATGGTATCACTTCCTCCCCTATACAACGGCCACTCGTTGAGCGCTTTACCATGCTTGTGGACACGACACGTCTTCTCTGATCCAGGTCTCCCAAAAGCAGTCCAGAGTAGATACTCTTCTCCCTTTTTATGGAAAAAGAAAGAGGGGGTAAAGCTGGCTTAGCACATACCGATGGTTAAATGATAAGGCTGGCCAGGAATTGCTCTCTGTCTGACTCCGTGGACTCACTTCTAGCGCCCTTGTCTTGCCCCCCCCTAGTGAAATTCCCTTTGTGTGTTGGTTTGAATCCTTGGTTGAAAAATCACATATCTTCAAGGGGCCAGGCAGGTAAGATCTGAAGGGCGCTGCTTTAAGCCAGAGGGAGTGGTGTGTGTGTGGTGAACTGGAAAGGACAAGCCCAGCCTAAAGCATTCAAATACGGATTGTTTTTACAAAGTTTCGAGGGCCAAAGAAAACATGGCAGCAGGCCTTGTTAGGCCAACAGGTCCCTGGTTTGTGACCCTTGGACAGAGCCTCAATCAGGTTGGGCAAGAGGAATCGTGATATGCTCAGAATGGAAATTGGAGAGCCTGTTTGTCTCACCCTCCCGCTCCGGTTCACTTTGTTGGGAATATCACAGATGGCTGTAAGAGAAGCGTGGGCCTTTGGGCCAGACAGGCGTGGGTTTTTTTTTTTGTCCCAACTTTGCCACTAGCTATGGTATGATTTCGAGTAAGTAAATTAACTTCTCTGAGCTTCAGGTTTTTTATCTTTAAAACTGGGATGTATTTGTTTTGCATGTATTGGTCCATGGCATGTGCCAGGCACTGCGTTACGGTCAGCTTATCCCAGGAAAGGACTGCTCCGTCCATGCCCTTGCGCAGGGCAAACATGGTGTGGTTTTTGATTGTCCTTTTCTTACGCTCCATGGTCAATCTGTCAATATATTGCCAGGAACCGACTGCTTCTCACCTCTATGGTGACATCTCAGTCTGAACCTATCTGGATTACTGCAGTAACCTCCTCACCTGTCTCTCCTGGGGCCTTAAAGTCTCTGCTCAATCCAGCAAACAGAGGGACCCTGTTAATACTTAAGTCAGACCATGATAGTCTCTGGGGTCTCTCCTCTCAGAGTAAAAGCCTAAGTTCTTAGAGTAACTTTCAAGGTGCCAGGGCTTTCCCCCACACTTATCTCCCGTACCTGTGTGTCTTTACTTCTGTGCTCTGACCTGCTCACTCTCCTTCAGCCAGAGTAGCCCTCTGCCCCTTCCTCAAATGCTCTAGGGAAGCTCCTGCCTCAGGACCTTTGCACTGGTCTCTTCTGCCTGGGATCACCTTCACCCAGGTATCCACAGGATGACTTCCTCATTCCTTCAGGTCTTATTGCATCTTGTCAGGGACGCCCTCTTTAACCATATCATTCAAGTTGTACACCCCTCTCCCTATTTCTTCTTTCCTTCTTTATCTTCCTGCCTGGCACTTAGCGTTACCACATATGTGATTTACTTTTTTGTATTGTTTGTTATTTCTTTTTCACTACAAAGACCAAAGAACTGTTTTGTTCCCTTGTATCCATAGCACCTCACAAAGTCCCAACCCACAGTACATTTGTAATACTTGTTGGTTCCTTTTCTTCTCTCCTCTCTCTTTCCCATCAGAAATAAACTTTCCTGGGGAGTCTGAATGGCTCAGTTGATTAAGCGTCTGACTTGGGCTCAGGTCATGATCTCAGGGTCCTGACGTCTGGCTCTGTGCTCAGAGGGGAGTCTGCTTATCCCGCACCCTCTCAAATAAATAAATAAAATCTTAAAAAAAAAGAAATAAGCTTTCTCCCCTCTCATGATTTTATTTAATCTGATATGATGGAGTTAGAATTATTTCAAAGATCTGTGGCCAGGGATAGAAAGTTAGCTCCTGACTCCCTGACTTGATACCAGTGAGTATGGCAGGGGGCTCTTCAGATCAGCATTTAGCATCACCTGGGACTTCATAGAAATGCAAATTCTTGGTCCCCACCCCACATCAGCTGAATCAGAACACCTGGGGGCGGGGCCCACAATGTTCATACAGGCCTACCAGGTAATGGTGATGCAAGTGCAAATCTATGAAACAGAGCCCTGCTGGGGTTGGTTTACAGCACAGTTATGGCCGAATGGCAGAAGGAAGGTATGGGAAACAAGCATGGGGTGGTATCTGGGACCCCTCTGCTCAGTGCTCACCTCTGCCAGTGGGTGATCTTTGAGACCTCGCTTCTCTGACCTGGAACTTGGGTCCCTTGGGCCCAGGAGTACAGGACAGGGTGGTCCTAATGACCCGTCTCCATTTGGACATCCAGTGAGTCTATTATGACCTTGCCTTTTTGGGCTTCTGTGACCATCCCCCAATACGTATGTGTAATCTCACTCCCTTTGCTTTATGATTTTAGATCCCAGAGACTGTGGTTACTGCTTGGATGACTTCTGTCTCCAAATTTTGCTCCCATTATAAAAAAGATGTATCCAATGTTTGTTTATTTTACTTATTTATTATATACATGTGGTGCTATGCAAACATATTTAATACCTTATAAATCATACACAAAATGGAAATACAAGCTGAGATCAATAATCAAGCAGAGGTTCTAGCAGGTTTTCCCATACCCCTTAAAGATCAACTTGCCCGACACACAGGTGGATTCACCATAGGGAAACCAGTTGTGTGGAGAACTCAAGGCTTACTTCTCCCCAACTCCTTTCTAAACAGGGACTCTTTTCTAGCAAAATACTCATTTCCTTTGAGAGTTGAGCTTAGTGGCTTTCTAAAAACAACTACTTAAATACATAGAGAACATTATCCTTTTTTTGAGCATGCCATGTCATGTTACATGTCAGCCTCTGTGCTAATGGTGTATGTCTTTCCCCATTCGTAAGTCTCGTTTATTATTTGCACGAACACTGTGAAGTGGGAATAATCATTCCATTTTATAGACAAGGAAACTGAGGTCCAGCTGGGTTAACTAAACTGCTGTGGTTTACTTTGCAGGAAGATAAGTGGCACTAAACCTTGTTGGCAGGACAAGACCTTCCTGTTACCACATACTAAAGGCATTTCCAAGGTTACTTGCTCTTACAGAGCAGTTCTTTAGCAAAATGGAATTGTATTAATTTCTAATTGTAGATTTCCAGGGAGATTTTTGGTGAGGAGCTCTACCCTGGTGCCATTGAATGTATAAACCTGAACTGTTTCTATTCTACGGAGAAATGGGGCTGACGCTGAAGTTAGGGATGTGATTTTCCAAGGGGGCTCTGGCCTGCCCCCAGGACACCGCCCTGGTTAGCTGGATTGTCACGGTATGGAAAGAGCAGAGGATTTTCAATGAAAAGTCAGACCCAGTGCTTCATAACCGACACAGTTAATGCGAACCCCCGTGGGAGCTGGGAAGAGATACATCTGGGAACGTCCTCATATGGCTTATGTCACTTTCAGAACTGTCAGTAGCATCCCTTACGGCAAGCTGAAAGCAGGCTGGCTCTTTTTATCCCAACTGATCGTCTCCATGATTCTCTCCACAGCCACCATGCACCCACATTTGCATGGACTTTTTGTTAGACGCACATTCAGCTGACATCGGATATGGAAAATCGCTCACTCGCATTTGTTTGTTCGATGCATCAACTGACAGAATGTGGTCACTTTTGTAGTCTCCAAGGAGCTGAAAAAAAAAAAAATCTCCGAAATCTGACTTTATGAAGTTAGGTTTTCCGCCACTGAGAAATATCTTCATGTTAAAGGTTTGTTTACAAGGAATTGCTGTTTCCACTTGCTGGAGCGGCTCTTAAACAAAAAAAAAAAAAAAGGTTGTTTTTTTCCAACCACTAAGTGGATCTAAACATTAAGTGTTTCTGAAGTTGGTTTTCCAGCTCCTGGGCTGCTATTAACATTTGCTGGGATGAAACAGGTCTCTCCCTCCGCTTAGCTACCCATAATGCAAGAGCATAATATTGTGGAGAATTTTTTTAAAAAATGGCTCATTGCACAATCTTTAGACTTTATTCACATCAGCCCAGGACAGTGTTGACACAAAGTTCCATTGTTGTTGTTGGCTGATCCTCTCCTGCTTCCATCCCACAAAGCCCGCACCCACCCCCCCACCAGCTCCGATGGATGGAGGCTCTAAGGAGAATGCCAACAGACCTGATCAACCGACTGCCTTGGATGGAGCCGAGCACACAAGAGCCCTTCTTCTTGCCAAGAGATGTGAAGACGGAGGAGACACTGAGGGGTACTTTTATAGGCGCGTTTGAAAGGAGAAAAAGAGAGAAAACTTCTTTGCAACCTTAGATCGGGGAACTCAAGAGAAGTGGTCGGGCCTCTCACCCCCTCCCTGTGAAGGAAGGAAAAATGAAGTGTGCTGTGTGTGTATTTCAGCCTTCCTTTGTGATGGCCGTTAGCAGGTCTTCCCGAAGAAGTCCTCACACTGTGTTCTCCAAAACCAGCTCCAGTTAGAGCTCACATCAGTCATGAGGGAGCACGTTGGAGGCAGGGATGTGTGCGGAACAGAGCTGCCCAAGCAAGGTTACACATCTTCTGTTGAAATGTATTATGTCAGTGAAGACTGAGGACGGATCCCCAGTGGACAAGAATATCTTTCATGCCACGTGGTCCCTGCCCCCTCCATGCACACACTCCTCCATGTGCATAAACACCCTTCTCTTGTCAGCCTTTCAGCTACTCTCTTTCCCCAGTTCACAGCCACCTCCTCTTGGCAAAGGCTGTGATATTGTTGTTCACGCCATGAGAAATATTCCCGTATCATTATCAACGAAAAATAAATTTCCTCAAAATCCCATTGCTGTTTTATTTCATTCTTTAAATTCTGCGTAGCTTTGGGCATTCAGGGGAGGGAGAGAGAGAGAGAGAGAGAGAGATGATAAATGAATGAAAGACTTTATGAATACTTTTTTTTTTTTTTAAAGATTTTTATTTATCTGAGAGAGAGAATGAGAGACAGAGAGCATGAGAGGGGGAGGGTCAGAGGGAGAAGCAGACTCCTCGCTGAGCAGGGAGCCTGATGTGGGACTCGATCCCGGGACTCCAGAGTCATGACCTGAGCCGAAGGCAGTTGCTTAACCAACTGAGCCACCCAGGCGCCCTATGAATACTTTTTGTAGCATGCTCTGAAACCCAGGTCAGGTCTTCAAGCAACTAAGGCCGAGTCAGGTCTTCAAGCAACTAAGGCCGAATTGAGTAAGCTGTGCGTGGCTGCCATGAGCCTAACCTGGATTTTCATGACTTCTTTTTGCCCTGATTTTTTTTTTAAACTGGCAACAAAGCAACATCAATAACCCACGTCAAGGGCTGCTGTCAGGTTGTTTTGATTGTAGGAATGTAACTGCCAGTGAGATACCATTCCATGCAGGCATGCTATTTTCTGGCCCACGTTCAGAGTTGAAGAAATGGAGGTCCGTGGATCTCTGAGTCACTGCCTAATCCACCTTCCTTCCCAACACTCTTGCTATAGCCAGCGTATTCCTTGTTCAGCCTTTGTCTCACGAGGGATATAAATTTAGAAGAGAAACCTGTAGGTAATTAACAGTCCAGCATGTCTGTCATTCCTTTGATAAAATGTGTTGGGTGTGGTTTCTCAACATGCAGTTGATAAAATGTATTGGTGGTGTTCCATTTCATTTGACTTTCCATTAGTTTTTTTTTTTTTTTTCCAATGAGAATGTCTTAATGGCCAGCTTCTGTTTTCAATCATAGGGGACATTTCTATGGATTTATTTATTTATTTTTTTTACATTTTCCAATAAGAAACATATTCTGATCCTTTAAAGGTTAGAAGGAAAGTATGGAAGGGTTAGTGATTCTCAGAAGAAAAGCTTCCCTGCTGGCTTAAATTAGCGAAAGTGCATGTGTGTGCGTGTGAGTGTGTGCATGCATGTGTGTGTATGTGCATGTGCGTGAGTGTGTGTGTGTGTGTGCGTGCATGGGCGTGTGTGTATGAGTGTGTGTGAGTGCCTGTTTGAGGTCTTCTTTGGCTCCGTGACTCAGGGACAGAGCGCCTGCCATATTCCTTACTTCTTTAGTTACTGTACAGCCTAATTACCTAAGGCTCAGTTCACTCGGTTGATCTGCTTAGCACTGATTCCATACTGGTTAAGGGTGAAGAAACCTCCCCGGGCTTTGAACATCGAATTGCAACTTGCATAACAAAAGAAGTTAGTGTGCTTAGGTTTTATATATGATGAGCTGGCCAAGGGTGCTGATGGAAAGAGCAGTGATTTCCAACTCACCGCTTTGAACAAAATTGAGTCATCTGGATAAATCACCCAGCTTTTTAACCCACGGAAGCCTCAGCAAGTAAATATGTGTAATGACCGCTGAATATGGACTGTGAAGACTTGATAAGGAGAAGCCTGTGCTCAGAGTCCTGCAGGACCCTTGAGGGAAGGCCACGCTGGGCAGCCTGCACGAGCCCTGGCAGCCTCGGGCAGTAGGCACACATCTCCAGCTCGACGCTATCATGTCGATGGGCCCGTGTTTGAACCCGAGATGGGGTCTCTGCCCTGAATTCTCTTCTCCCTCCTTCCTTCTATCCAAAACCTTGCCCTGTGCCTCCCATTCCCATTCCCACCCTGGCCAGTGTAGATTCCTGAACTTAAGACGTGTTCTTCCTCCTGCCGTCAGCCACGTGTAGGTTTTTGACTGTCCTTGAGCTGTCTACATCGATTCTGATTCTTGGATGTGTCTTTACCTAGCCTCCCGGACCACTTGGGTGTGGCCCGTCTAGTGGGTTTGTTGCCCCATTTGTGATACTTGTACTGTGTGCTTTCGGGGGCCCGTCTGCGTACGGGTGTTATTCACCCAGTGGCCTGCCCTTCCCCAGGTTCTCTCCATGCCGTGAGCGTCCCGTTCCTCCAGTCGGGCACAGAAAGGAACTGGCTTACCTTCATGAGTCCCGAGACCAGAACCGGAACGTGGACATGCTTCTCCTGAACTGGGCAAACTCCATTACTTGCTATAGAGACTCTTGTTCACGGTTGGCACCAGTGTCCACTGTGGTCACCATTGTGGTCCAGGTTGCAAAGGACCCCTTCCTGCACGTGATGAGCACGTGATGCTGGCATGGCAGGCACCTTTAGCTGGTGACTCAACTGCCATCATTACCACCGTCACTTCTCATTTGCAAACGGAACCCTACATTTTATTGGGAGTGGAAGTAAGCTAAGTCCCAGGGGGAGGATTCATCATTTTGTGAGCCAGTCATAGTAATCCTAACCCTTTTTGCCCCGTGTTTATTTCTAAGCCCTCCCTGCCATCTTGTAGCCGTGGGACATTGCTATCCTATAAATGAAACTCTGCTGGGGAGTATTTGAAATGTGCTTTGCTGGCACTAAGAGATTTGTGAAAAGAACTTGCTTGCTGGAATTGACGTGGGAGGGGGACCCAAGCGCCAAAGTGTGGAAGTGAATGCCAAAGCCCAACAGCCTGGTCTGAATTCTAGTCCCCTTGCTCCTGGCTAAGGTAATTTCATTGCTTCATGCCTCAGTTTCCCCAGCTGTGAAATGGGAACGATTATAATGGCACCTATCTTTTAGGGTTGTTAAGAGAATGAAATTAATTAATAGTTATTAAGTACTTATAAAAGTGTGTGGCATGCAGTAAAGGCTATGAAATTATTCATTAAACATATGACCACAGACATCTTTCAGGGTGAATTTGATTTCACAAAGTTAAACACAGCATTTTTCTTCTCTGAAGCTGACAATGGAAAAAAAGAACAGTAGCGTCCAACTCTGGCTGAGTTGTGAAAAAATGACCACTAACCCACAGTGCTTTGGAGAGGGTAAATTGCGTATCTTCTCACCCAGAAATTTTTTTTTTTTTAGAAATACAAAGAATAT